>NC_052157.1:52923264-53020739 GCF_902713615.1 Scyliorhinus canicula
CTCCCTCCATTTCCCTCTCTCCAATTCCCCACCTTACCCATCTCTCCCTTCTCTCCATCTCTGCATCTCCCTCTCACCATCTCTCTCTCTCCATCTCCCTCTCGCCATCTCCCTCTCTCCATCTCTCTCTCTCCATCTCCCTCTCTCCATCTCACTCTCTCCATCTCCCTCTCTCCATCTCCCTCTTAAATCTTGATAATCAACCTGGTTGGGCATGAACTGAACGCCCTCTACTTGGCCATAAATCCCTGGAGGTGGGACTCTAACCCAGAGTTTGTGGATTGGAGCAGGGATGTACTTCTGAGGCTCTGGTCAGACTCCACATGGAGTATTATGAGCAGTTTTAGGCCCCGTATCTAAGGAAGGAGGTGTTGGCCTTGGAAAGGGTCCAGAGGAGGTTGACAAGAATGATCCCAGAATGAAGAGCTTGTCATATGAGGGGCGGTTGAGGACTCTGGGTCTGTACTCATTGGAGATTAGAAGGATGAGGGGGGGTCTTCTTGAAACTAACAGGATACTGAGAGGCCTGGATAGTGTGAACGTGGAGAGGATGTTTCCAGCATTAGGAAAAACAAGTATGCGAGGACACAGCCTCAGACTGAACGGAAGATGCTTTAAAACTAGGATAATAATGCCTCGACTTCATGTGGGAGGCTGGGGCTGATACAACTGAAGGTGGTGTACAGGACACACGTTACAAAGTCTAGGATGAACGGCTGTTCAAGGGAGTGGAGGATGTCTGTGAGCAATGTGGGAGGAGCCCTATGAACCATGTACATATGTTTTGGGCCTGCCCAAAGCTGGAAAGGTTTTCGAGGGCAGTTTTCAGCACCATTTCAGCGTTTTGTTTGTGGATGTGGAGCTCGATCCCCTCAAAGCCATATTCAGGGTGTCAGAACTGCGGACAGGAGCGGGGGCGGATGTTTTAGCCTTTGTCTCATTAATTACTCTTCGGCGGGTCTTGTTGGGATGGAGGTCAGCTTCTCCACCCTGTGCCTCGGCGTGGTGGGGGGATCTGTTGGAGTTTCTGACCCGGGAAGTGACATTTGCTCTAAGGGGAGCATTTTGGAGAGTTGATTACTATTGGCTGTTGAGGGAGGGGTGGGGGAGAGGAGAGTGGTAAGGGGTGATGTGTGGGCTTAATGTGTGGGGGTGTTTATGTTTGCTGTAAATTGTAAGACTGTTGAAAATTCTGAATAAAAATAATTTGTTTTAAACTGAGATGAGGAGGAATTTCTTCAGCAAGAGGGTGGTGAATCTGTGGAACTCTTTTCCACGGAAGGCTGTGGATGTCAAGTCACTGAGTGTCTTTAAGACAGAGGTAGATAGGTTCTTGATTAATAAGAGGATCAGGGGTTATGGGGAGAAGGCTGGAGAATGGGGAAGAGAAACTTATCAGCCATAAATGAATAGCGGAGCAGACTCAATGGGCCGAATGGCCCAATTCAACTTCTACGTCTTATGGTCTTATGGATGTAACAACATTGCCCCTTCATCTCCTTGAGCATGTCCTTGGCTGCCTGGGCCCTGAGCTCTGGGGATCTCGCTCTGTGCACATTCTCAACTCAGTCAAGACTCCCCTACAACCTATTATCTAACCAAATTTCAGTTCACCTGTCCCAACCACACCCTCTTGTCTTAAGAGTTAATTTTATTAGCAAACGAAAATAAATGGCTGATGTTGGACATCTGAAAACTTCTTTATTACAGCCATTCCCGCTCCCTTCGACTTTTAGTTCTGCTATATCACTGTTATATTGTCTCTCTCACCGTCTACCATATCCCAGACCTCCCCCTCGTTCTTCTACCATCCCGTCTTCCAGCAACATAAAACCCAGCTCATTTATACCCCTCTTCAGTTCTGATGAAGAGCTACAAGGACTCGAAACATGAACCCTCTTTCTCTCTCCGCACAATGCAGCCACTCCTGCTGAGTCCTTCCAGCATATTCTGTTTTTGTTCATTTTATTGTCTGATTTACGGACATTGTTCCAGTAAAATGCAAGATATTGTTCTCGATGAATAATGTGGGGGGGGGAGGGGGTTCTATAGATATGTCAGGAATAAAAGAATGACTAAGGTAAGAGTAGGGCCAGTCAAGGACAGTAGTGGGAAGTTGTGCGTGGAGTCCGAAGAGATAGGAGAGGTGCTAAATGAGTATTTTTCGTCTATATTCACACAGGAAAAAGACAATGTTGTCGAGGAGAATACTGAGATACAGGCTACTAGACTAGAAGGTCTTGAGGTTCATAAGGATGAGGTGTTAGCGATTCTGGAAAGAGTGAAAATAGATAAGTCCCCTGGGCCAGATGGGATTTATCCTAGGATTCTCTAGGAAGCTAGGGAGGAGATTGCTGAGCCTTTGGCTTTGATCTTTAAATCATCTTTGTCTACAGGAATAATGCCAGAAGACTGGAGGATAGCAAATGTTGTCCCCTTGTTCAAGAAGCGGAGTAGATATAACCCCAGTAACTATAGACCAGTGAGCCTTACTTCTGTTGTGGGAAAAGTCTTGGAAAGGTTTATAAGAGATAGGATGTATAATCATCTGGAAAGGAATAATTTGATTAGAGATAGTCAACATGGTTTTGTGAAGGGTAGGTCGTGCCTCACAAACCTCATTGAGTTCTTCGAGAAGGTGACCAAACAGGTGGATGAGGGTAAAGCAGTTGATGTGGTGTATATCGATTTCAGTAAAGCGTTTGATAAGGTTCCCCATGTAGGTTATTGCAGAAAATACAGAGGCATGGGATTCAGGGTGATTTAGCAGCTTGGATCAGAAATTGGCTCGCTGATAGAAGACAAAGGGTGGTGATTGATGGGAAATGTTCTGACTGGAGTTCAGTTACTGGTGGTGTACCACAAGGATCTGTTTTGGGGCCGCTGCTGTTTGTCATTTTTATAAATGACCTGGAGGAGGGCGTAGAAGGATGGGTGAGTAAATTTGCAGATGACACTAAAGTCGGTGGAATTGTGGACAGTGCAGAAGGATGTTACAAGTTACAGAGGGACATAGATAAGCTGCAGAGCTGGGCTGACAGGTGGCAAATGGAGTTTAATGCAGAAAAGTGTGAGGTGATTCATTTTGGAAGGAATAACAGGAAGACAGAGTACTGGGCTAATGGTAAGATTCTTGGTAGTGTGGACGAGCAGAGAGATCTCGGTGTCCATATCCATAGATCCCTGAAGGTTGCCACCCAGGTTGAGAGGGTTGTTAAGAAGGCGTACGATGTGTTAGCTTTTATTGGTAGAGGAATTGAGTTTCAGAGCCATGAGGTCATGTTTCAGTTGTACAAAACTCTGGTACGGCCGCATTTGGAATATTGCGTGCAGTTCTGGTCGCCACATTATAGGAAGGATGTGGAAGCATTGGAAAGGGTACAGAGGAGATTTACAAGGATGTTGCCTGGTATGGAGGGAAGATCTTATGAGGAAAGGCTGAAGGACTTGAGGCTGTTTTCGTTAGAGAGAAGAAGGTTAAGAGGTGACTTAATTGAGGCATACAAGATGATCAGAGGATTAGATAGGGTGGACATTGAGAGCCTTTTTCCTCGGATGGTGATGTCCAGCACGAGGGGACATAGCTTTAAATTGAGGGGAGATAGATATAGGACAGATGTCAGAGGTAGGTTCTTTACTCAGAGAGTAGTAAGGGCGTGGAATGCCCTGCCTGCAACAGTAGTGGACTCGCCAACACTAAACGCATTCAAATGGTCATTGGATAGGCATATGGACGATAAGGGAATAGTGTAGAGGGACTTTAGAGGGGTTTCACAGGACGGCGCAACATCGAGGGCCGAAGGACCTGTACTGCGCTGTAATGTTCTATGTTCTCACACACACAGTGGTCTTACTTAAGGGACCGTCCCCTTTTCATTCCAGTCTTGTTCAATGTGTTTTCAGTCACCCACCCCCGAGCCTGCTCTGGTGATTTGTGGCTTCATTCTTGCTTCTGTTATTCTGCAGGTTCACCCCCTCAGCCTCCGACACCAACCAGGATTAACGAGCCACCTCGATTACACCCAGGTACCTTTACCATCATTCCCCCACTGCTTTGTTGTGTCCTTGGGCTGCCAGGCTCTCTTAACAATTATCTGACATGATTTCTCGTGACAGATCCGTATCAACTCCTGGGACCGACAACTAGCCGCTTGGCTAACCCAGGTGGGTGGTGAGACGCCATACATAGATATTCAGTACGACTCCTGACACCACACAAATACAAACACTCACACACACACACACTCACACACAAACACTCACACACTCACACTCCCTCACGCACACACCCTCGTACTCACACACACACACTCACACACAAACACTCACACACTCACACTCATTTACTCACACTCCCTCACGCACACACCCTCGTACTCACACACACAAATACTCTCTCTCACACAAACACACACACTCCCTCATACATACACACTCACGCACTCACTCCCTCACAAAGACGCACACACTCACACTCCCTGACACACACACATACAAACACTCACACACATGCACATACACACTCACACACACTCCCTCATATACACACGCACACTCACACACACAGGCACTCACACATGCATACACTCTCTCTCACGCACACACTCACACACACAATCACACACACTCTTACACACATACACTCTCTCACACACACACACACAATCACACATACTCTCACACACAAACACACTCCCACACACATATAAACACACACAAACTGTAACAACTGGAAGACTTTAGGAATATTGGATTCTAAATATTGGGTAATTTAAGGGTTAAAAGCCTGGGGTTAGAGTGTGTTTGACAGCAGGAATTCTGAGTGCTTTTAGCAGCCAGAACAAAGAAAAGAAGGCAAAATTGACAAAAGAATGTGTTTATCAGTCTGGACTAATGGACTATGGTTTGGCTGGGAAAGTACCTAGGGAGTAATGTGCTTTGAAACCCGCAGAGATTATTTGATTTTCAGCTTGGGGAGGTGAGGTCATTGTTGGGTGGAGGCAAGGAGAACAGCGAGATATTTAGAAAAGGTTTAGATCGGCAGTTTTTTGGAGAAAGTTTTGGAGAAAAGACTTGAATTCTGATCTGCCTGATGCTGAGTCCACAATTGTCCCACAGTAATATAGATTGTGAGCTGTATGTTTCTTTTCTTGCTGATTGATGGGAAATTGAATAGTAGTGTTTAAGGGGTAATTGTAAACTGCTCTTTCTAGGTGTGAAGTTGGCGCGATTCTCCGCTGCCCACGCCGGTTGGGAGAATAGCAGGAGGGCCTCCCGACATTTTTTGCGCCCTCCCGCTATTCTCTCCCCCCTCGCCCGACCCACGTCACGAATCACCGCTCGCCGTTTGTTACGGTGAGCGGCGATTCTCCGCGGCCGATGGGCCGAGCAGCCGGGCCTTTACACCCGTTTGTTCACGGCAGCAAACACACCTGCTTGCTGCCGTCGTAAAAACGGGCACTAGATGCCCGTTTGGGGCATCCAGAGGCCCGTTTGGGGCGGGAGCACTACCGTTGTGCTCGGGAGGGGGGTGCCCACCAATCGTCGGACCTGCGTCCAAAAGGGATGCACTATTTCCCCTCCGCCGCCCGACAAGATCAAGCCGCCACATCTTGTCGGCCGGCGGTGGAGAAATGCGGAACTGCGTATGCGCGGGTTCCGTCAATGGCGTGATGACGTCACCCTGCGCATGCGCGGGTTGGAGCCGACTCCAACCTGCGCATGCGCGGCTGACGTCATACAGACGCCAGCTGCGTGGAACGACGGTCGTTAAGGCCGCGACGCCGTGATTCCCGGGGTCCTGCTCCTAGCCATGATGGGGGGAAAGAATCGGGTCCCGGGAACGGGCGTGAAGGCTGCCGTGAAACACGGCCAGTTTCACGGCAGCCTTTACAACTCTCCGCATTTGCGGAGAATCGCGCCCAAGAAGATTAATATTGTATCCATAATAAAACTTTGATTTTAAAATAACCACACCGGGGGCGGAATTCTCCGCCGGCGGGATTCTCCGTTTTGCCGGTGCCGGGGGATTCCCGATGGGAAACCCCATTGACTGGCCGGTGTCACAGAGAATCCCACCAGCGGGTCAAGGCAGAAAAGTGGTGCGGCGGGGCGGAGAATCCAGCCCCTATTTCTCCTTGCAAACACTCCTGCAGCGAATCATTCTTTCCACACAGTCTTACAACTAAACTAAAATATTGGGGTTTCAGTCCAGAGACTGAGAGAGAGATCTGCCACTGTTAGGGTCTGGGCTGGGATCATCATAACACACACACGCAAACACATGCGCAAACACAAAAATGTAAACACACACGCACAATCACAAAAACACACAATCATACAATCAACACACACAAACACATAATCACACAAATGTGCAAACACACACACAATCACAAATGCACACACAAACACACACTCACACAATCACACAAACGCACTCACTTACACAATCATACTCACAGAGACACACTAACACTCACACAGACATATAAACACATACACAGACACACAAACACATCATTGCACAAACATACATACACGAACACAATCACACAAATATACACTCACACAAAAAACACACACACAAACATACACACACTCACACAGAACACAGGTACGCATACACTCACACAAACAAACACACTCAGACCCACAAATCCACAATCACAAAAACACACAATCATACAATTGCACACAAACACAATAATCACACAATCATACAAACACAGACACACACAAACACACACTCACACACACACTCATAAATTAACAAGCACACATTCCCACACTCACGCAAATACTCACTCACACAAACAGATACTCACACAAGCGCACACACAAATGCATACATACACAGACATACAAACACACTCACAGACACATATAAACACAGTCACACAGACACACTTATATGGACACATAAACAGACACACACACACACACACACAAACACACTCTCACACACACACAAAACCAACATTCACACAGATACACAAATAAACACAGCCACACAAACACACACTCACACAGACACAAAAATACAGACACACATACATTCACACAAACACACACTCGGACAAACAAGCACTCGCTCACACAGAAACACAAACACACACATTAACTTACACACATTCACACAGACACACACTCACACAGGCACACACAAACACACTTTTGCAGGAACACAATCACACGCACACTAACACACAAACACCTAAACAAACACATAAAAACACGCAATCTAACACACAATCACGAAACACACAAATACAATCTCAAACACACACACATCCACACAACCGCACACATACACACACTCACAAAGATACATATAAGAACACAGATACACACACACAAACATACAACAGTCACACAGACACATATACAAAATCACAGCACACTAACACACAATCAAACACAGAAGCACATAAACACACGGAGTCAAATCACAATCACACAGCACACAATCACACGCTCACACAAACACACACACCCTCCCATGGATACACATACAGTCACATAAACACACACACAAACACATAGGTACATAAACGCACAAACACATCCACACAAATACCAAACAGAAAACACACATTAGCCCTTGAGGGGGGGAATATGTCAGTCTCTGGGGTCTCTCCCTCAGTCTCCGGGATGCATCAGTCTCTGGCGTCTTTCTCAGTCTCTGTGTTTCTCAATCAGTCCCTGGTGTCTCTAAGCCACTGGGATCTCTCTCAATCTCTGGGATCTCTCTCTCAATCTCTGGGATCTCTCTCTCAATCTCTGGGATCGCTCTCTCAGTCTTTGGATCTCTCTCTCAGTCTCTGGATCTCTCTCTCAGTCTCTGGGATCTCTCTCTCAGTCCCTGGGATCTCTCTCTCAGTCTCTGGGATCTCTCTCTCAGTCTCTGGGATCTCTCTCTCAGTCTCTGGGGTCTCTCTCTCAATCTCTGAGATCTCTCTCTCAATCTCTGGGATCTCTCTCTCAGTCTCTGGGATCTCTCTCTCAGTCTCTGGGACCTCTCTCTCAGTCTCTGGGATCTCTCTCTCAGTCTCTGGGGTCTCTCTCTCAATCTCTGGGACCTCTCTCTCAATCTCTGGGATCTCTCTCTCGGTCTCTGGGATCTCTCTCTCGGTCTCTGGGATCTCTCTCTCGGTCTCTGGGATTTCTCTGTCAGACACTGGGGTCTCTCTCTCAGACACTGGGGTCTCTCTCTCAGACACTGGGGTCTCTCTCTCAGACACTGGGGTCTCTCTCTCAGTCTCTGGGATCTCTCTCTCGGTCTCTGGGATTTCTCTGTCAGACAATGGGGTCTCTCTCTCTGACACAGGGGTCTCTCTCTCAGACACTGGGGTCTCTCTCTCAGTCTCTGGGATCTCTCTCTCGGTCTCTGGGATTTCTCTGTCAGACACTGGGGTCTCTCTCTCAGACACTGGGGTCTCTCTCTCAGACACTGGGGTCTCTCTCTCAGACACTGGGGTCTCTCTCCCAGTCTCTGGGGTCTCTCTCTCAGTCTCTGGGGTCTCTCACTCTCAGTCTCTGGGGTCTCATTCTCTGGGGTCTCACTCTCTGGGGTCTCACTCTCTCTGTCTCTGGGGTCTCACTCTCTGGGGTCTCACTCTCTGGGGTCTCACTCTCTGGGGTCTCACTATCAGTCTCGAGGGTCTCACTCTCTGGGGTCTCACTGTCAGTCACAAGGGTCTCACTCTCTGGGGTCTCACTCTCTGGGGTCTGACTATCAGTCACGAGTGTCTCACTCTCTGGGGTCTCACTATCAGTCTCGAGGGTCTCACTCTCTGGGGTCTCACTGTCAGTCACAAGGGTCTCACTCTCTGGGGTCTCACTCTCTGGGTCTCAATGTCAGTCACGAGGGTCTCACTCTCTGGGGTCTCACTGTCAGTCTCTGGGGTCTCACTCTCTGGGGTCTCACTCTCTGGGGTCTCACTCTCTGGGGTCTCACTGTCAGACACGAGTATCTCACTCTCTGGGGTCTCACTCTCTGGGGTCTCACTGTCAGTCTCTGGGGTCTCATTCTCTGGGGTCTCACTCTCTGGGGTCTCACTCTCTCTGTCTCTGGGGTCTCACTCTCTGGGGTCTCACTCTCTGGGGTCTCACTCTCTGGGGTCTCACTCTCTGGGGTCTCACTATCAGTCTCGAGGGTCTCACTCTCTGGGGTCTCACTGTCAGTCACAAGGGTCTCACTCTCTGGGGTCTCACTCTCTGGGGTCTCACTATCAGTCACGAGTGTCTCACTCTCTGGGGTCTCACTATCAGTCTCGAGGGTCTCACTCTCTGGGGTCTCACTGTCAGTCACAAGGGTCTCACTCTCTGGGGTCTCACTCTCTGGGTCTCAATGTCAGTCACGAGGGTCTCACTCTCTGGGGTCTCACTGTCAGTCTCTGGGGTCTCACTCTCTGGGGTCTCACTCTCTGGGGTCTCACTCTCTGGGGTCTCACTGTCAGACACGAGTATCTCACTCTCTGGGGTCTCACTCTCTGGGGTCTCACTGTCAGTCTCTGGGGTCTCACTCAGTCTCACTCTCGGTCTCTGGATTAACTTTTAGGGAGTGGACAGATCCAGCTGTGGCAGTTCCTCCTCGAGCTGCTCTCGGATGCCACCAACTCTGGCTGCATCACCTGGGAGGGGACAAATGGAGAGTTCAAGATGACGGACCCGGACGAAGTTGCACGGCGCTGGGGAGAGAGGAAGAGCAAGCCCAACATGAATTATGACAAGCTGAGCCGGGCTCTCCGTTACTATTACGATAAAAACATCATGACGAAGGTCCACGGCAAACGCTATGCTTACAAGTTTGATTTCCAGGGCATCGCGCAGGCTCACCAGCCTCACCCGCCCGAGTCGCCCATCTACAAGTACTCATCAGAGCTGCCTTACATGCCAACTTACCACACGCAAAAGATAAACTTTGTGCCGTCTCACCCTTCACCCATCCCTGCGTCTTCGGCAGGCTTCTTTGGCTCGACGAATCCCTACTGGAGCTCAGCCGCGACGACCATGTACCCCAGCCCCGGTGCCACCCGTCACCCAGCCTCCCATGTCCCGTCCCACCTCGGATCCTACTACTGACCCGCAATAAAGCAGCGCCGGGTCAGGAGCACGCCTGACTTTCCCTCCACACAGGGGTGTTTGTTACTGGGAGTGCCCTGAGGACGCGGAGAAACTGGTCTCCAACACAATGTGTAAATGAGAGAGAGACACTGTCTCTGCCATTATATCACCTGGAGATGGAGGACACTGCAGGTGCAATCCACTCTCCTGGGTCCAGTGGTGATTTGGGAATTTGATGTTATATCTTGTTTCGCTTTGAACTGGCTGTTCATCCAATGTTCCTCCGTTAAGCCCAGCGTGGTCTAACCTGGCAATAAACATGAACGTAAAGGTAAGGCCTTGAGCTGGCTGGGACTCCCAATGTCAGCTGACTTGCTTCTTCGCAGAGACAGTAGAAAAGGTGGAAACTGCTATCTCTTGTTTTTACATGTCATATGTATTGTAGCACAGAATTGGCAAGCAATTTTATATATAATTGTTTTTATTGTATAGTTCTATTTGATGGTGGTTAATATTAAGTGCCAGGCTCTGCATATGTTCCACTTGGCTTCACCTGCCAATGAGGTGGAGGTATCATCTCTTATCAAATCTTAATGCCTTCTTCACCGACCCCAAACAACTTCCCCATCCCCCACCCTCCCTCAAAACACCGTCCCATCCCCCACCCTCCCCCGAAACACCATCCCATCCCCCACCCTCCCCCGAAACACCATCCCATCCCCCACCCTCCCCCGAAACACCGTCCCATCCCCCACCCTCCCCCAAACACCGTCCCATCCCCCACCCTCCCCCTGAAACACCATCCCATCCCCCACCCTCCCCCTGAAACACCATCCCATCCCCCACCCTCCCCCAAACAACTTCCCCATCCCCCACCCTCCCCCAAAACACCATCCCCCAAAACACCATCCCATCCCCCACCCTCCCCAAAAAACCATACCACCCTACCCTCCCCAAAACACCATCCCACCCCCCACCCTCCCCCAAAACACCATCCCACCCCCCACCCTCCCCCAAAACACCATCCAATCCCCCACCCTCCCCCAAAACACCATCCCATCCCCCACCCTCCCCCAAAACACCATCCCACCCCCCACCCTCCCCCAAAACACCATCCCACCCCCCACCCTCCCCCAAAACACCATCCCACCCCCCACCCTCCCCCAAAACACCATCCCACCCCCCACCCTCCCCCAAAACACCATCCCACCCCCCACCAAACACCATCCCACCCCCCAGAAAACCCCAACCCACCTCCAAAACACCATCCCCCACCCACCCCCGGAACACCATCCCCCACCCACCCCCGGAACACCATCCCCCACCCACCCCCGGAACACCATCCCATCCCCCACCCACCCCCGGAACACCATCCCATCCCCCACCCACCCCCGGAACACCATCCCCCACCCACCCCCGGAACACCATCCCATCCCCCACCCACCCCCGCAACACCACCCCACCCCCCACCCACCCCCGGAACACCATCCCATCCCCCACCCACCCCCGGAACACCATCCCATCCCCCACCCACCCCCGGAACACCATCCCATCCCCCACCCACCCCCGGAACACCATCCCATCCCCGGAACACCATCCCATCCCCCACCCACCCCCGGAACACCATCCCATCCCCCACCCACCCCCGGAACACCATCCCCCACCCTCCTCCGAAACCCCATTCCCACCCTCCTCCGAAACCCCATTCCCACCCTCCTCCGAAACCCCATCCCCCACCCTCCTCCGAAACCCCATCCCCCACCCTCCTCCGAAACCCCATCCCATCCCCCATCCTCCGCAAAACACCATCCCATCCCCACCCTCCCTCAAAACACCATCCCATCCCCCACCCTCCCTCAAAACACCATCCCATCCCCCACCCTCCCTCAAAACACCATCCCATCCCCCACCCTCCCTCAAAACACCATCCCATCCCCCACCCTCCCTCAAAACACCATCCCATCCCCCACCCTCCCTCAAAACACCATCCCATCCCCCACCCTCCCTCAAAACACCATCCCATCCCCCACCCTCCCTCAAAACACCATCCCATCCCCCACCCTCCCTCAAAACACCATCCCATCCCCCACCCTCCCTCAAAACACCATCCCATCCCCCACCCTCCCTCAAAACACCATCCCATCCCCCACCCTCCCTCAAAACACCATCCCATCCCCCAAACAGATGTTAGTCGTTTTAGTTGCTGTGGTATGAAAAGTCGAAAGTTCTGTTCCTTTTTCACCAACACACATTTTTTTCATTCCAACAGACTCTACACAAAACTCTAACTATACATCACCAGATGCAGAGGCCACCTGAAGCCCCTTTACATAATCAGTGTCAATTATTGGATACTTAACATAAATGAGACAACTAATTGCAATGTCTCTTAACCCATTACTTAACAACAGAGCCCCCCAAACAAACACAGCCACCCAACACAGCCCCAATATAGAACCCCACACAACCCCCAATGCAACATCCCACACAGACCCCCACCAATATCCCCACCCAGGCCCCCACCTAGATCGCCCACACAGCGCATACACAGCACCCCTCCCCCTCCATACAGCCCCCCAAACACACAGCCCTCCGATCCAGACCCCCATCCAGGCCGCCCAGCCAGGCCCCTCACACAGCCCCCCACACACATCCCTCCAGCCAGACACCAAACACAGCCCCCCCCAGTCACAGTCCCCCCCCAGTCACATCCCCCCCCAGTCACATCCCCCCCCCCCCCCGTCACAGTCCCCCCCCCAAGTCACAGCTCCCACACAGCGGACTACCCCAATATAGAACCCCACACAACCCCCAATGCAACATCCCACACAGCCCCCCACCAATATCCCCACCCAGACCCCCACCTGGGGCAGCAGGGTAGCATGGTGGTTAGCATAAATGCTTCACAGCTCCAGGGTCCCAGGTTCGATTCCCGGCTGGGTCACTGTCTGTGTGGAGTCTGCACGTCCTCCCCCTGTGTGCGTGGGTTTCCTCCGGGTGCTCCGGTTTCCTCCCACAGTCCAAAGATGTGCGGGTTAGGTGGATTGGCCATGCTAAATTGCCCGTAGTGTCCTAATAAAAAGTAAGGTTAAAGGGGGGTTACGGGTATAGGGTGGATACGTGGGTTTGAGTAGGGTGATCATGGCTCGGCACAACATTGAGGGCCGAAGGGCCTGTTCTGTGCTGTACTGTTCTATGTTCTATGTACCAAGACCTTCAAACAAAGACATTCCCACCCAGACCTCCAGATACAGCTCCCTCCAGCTGGCCAACAACCAGCCCCTACCCAAACCCACAGGAGCACCTCCCCAACACCACAAATTGCCCCTCAAAAAACACCCACCCAGATCCCCCCACCCCCGCCCATCCAACCATCACCCAGCCCCAAAACCAGCTGCCCAGTATGATGATTCTTTTGATGGGTCCCCATCAAACCTTCCCCTGGGAACAGAGGGGCTGTGGGAGGGGATTAAATGGGTGGGTAGAGTCAGTGATAGGGACAGTGTACATGGGGATGTGGGAGGGGATTAAATGGGTGGGTAGAGTCAGTGATAGGGACAGTGTACATGGGGATGTGGGAGGGGATTAAATGGGTGGGCAGAGTCCGTGATGGGGGGACTGTACATGGGGATGAGGGAGGGGATTAAATGGGTGGGTAGTCAGTGAAAGGGACAGTGTACATGGGGATGTGGGAGGGGATTAAATGGGTGGGTGGAGTCAGTGATAGGGACAGTGTACATGGGGGTGTGGGAGGGGATTAAATGGGTGGGTAGAGTCAATGATAGGGGAGAGTGTACATGGGGATGAGGGAGAGGATTAAATGGGTGAGTAGAGTCAGTGATGGGGAGAGTGTACAGGGGGATGTGGGAGGGGATTAAATAGGTGGGTAGTCAGTGATAGGGGAGAGTGTACATGGGGATGTGGAAGGGGATTAAATAGGTGGGTAGGGTCAGTGATGGGGAGAGTGTACAGGGGGGTGAGGGAGGGGATTAAATGGGGGGTAGTCAGTGATAGGGGAGAGTGTACATGGGGATGTGGGAGGGGATTAAATAGGTAGGTAGAGTCAGTGATTGAATGGGTTTGGACCATGTGAATGTTCCACTCATTCGCCATGACATTGAGACCGGGACTTGTCAACGTTTCACTCACCTCACCGTTATACTGAAATTCTCCCCGTCAGTTAAATACTGGGTGTTTGCTTAAGAAGACTAATGTTTGGTGGTGGGGTGAGTGATTGTTGGGGGCGATGGAAAGGTATCCCTGAGCTCTCGTTCCCCACTCTCCGATGTTTATTGTAGCATATTTTGTTTCAAGAGGTTTTGTGGGATTGTTTGTAAATAATTTATCGGAATGCTTCTGTTTAAATCGGGGAGATATCTGTCACTGATGTCTTCAGCTTTTATGTATTCAAATCAATAAAGATTCATTTAGAGGACAACCTGTGTAATAATCAAAACTCACACAAACTTTCAGCATCTACCTTCTCCATTCCCCTTTATCCAGTCTCTTTTACACCACCACCTTTAAACAATCCCCTTTACAATGTTCCCTTTACACTGTCCCCTTTACCCCATTCCCTTTATCCTGTCCTCTTTATCCAGTCCCTTTTACCCCACCCGCCTTAAACAATCCCCTTTACAATGTACCCTTTACACTGTCCCCTTTACCCCAATCCTTTAATCCAGTCCTCTTTACCCAGTCTGCTTTATCCAGTACCCTTTACCCGTCTCCTTTACTGTCTCCATTTCCCGACCCCTTTACCCTGTCCCATTTACCCCTTTCCCTTTAAACTGTCCCCTTTACCCCATCCCCTTTACCCCATCCCCTTCACTGCATCCCCTTTACCCTATCCCTTTCACCCTGTTCCCTTCACCCTGTCCCCTTTATCCAGTACACTTTATCCTGCCACCTTTATCCTGCCCCCTTTACCCTGTTCCCTTTACCCTGTTCCCTTTACCCTGTTCCCTTTACCCTGTTCCCTTTACCCGTTCCTTTTACCCCGTTCCCTTTACCCTGTTCCCTTTTAACCTGTTCCCTTTACCCTGTTCTCTTTAACCTGTTCCCTTTTAGCCTGTTCCCTTTACCCTGTCCCCTTTACCATGTTCCTTTTACCCTGTCCCCTTTACCCTGTCCTTTTACCCCTGTCCCCTTTACCCTGTTCACTTTACCCATTCCCTTGACCCGTCTCTTTTACCCATCCCCTTTATCCAGTACCATTTACCCTGTCTCCTTTACTGACTCCTTTTCCCATCACCTTTTCCCCATTCCCTTTGCCCTGTTCCCTTTACCTGTCCCCTTTACCCCATCCCCTTTACCCTCTTTCCCTGTACCATGTTCCCTTAACCTGTTCCTTTTACCCTGTTCCCTTTACCCTGTTCAATTCACCCTGTTCCCTTTACCCTGTCCCCTTTACCTGTTCCCTTTACCCCATCACCTTTACCCTGTCCCCTTTACCCTGTTCCCTTTACCTGTCCCCTTTACCCTCTTTCCCTGTACCATGTTCCCTTAACCTGTTCGTTTTACCCTGTTCCCTTACCCTGTTCAATTCACCCTGTTCCCTTTACCCTGTCCCCTTTACCTGTCCCCTTTACCCTGTCCCCTTTACCCTGTCCCCTTACCCTGTCCCCTTTACCCTGTTCCCTTCACCCTGTTCCATTTACCCTGTCCCCTTTACCCTGTTCCATTTACCCTGTTCCCGTAACCATGTCCCCTTTACCCTGTTCCCTTTACCCTGTTCCCGTAACCATGTTCCCTTTACCCGTCCCCATTACCCAGTCCACTTTACCCCGTCCCCTTTACCCTGTCCCCTTTACCCTGTTTGCCTTTACCCTGTTCCCGTTACCCTGTTCCCTTTACCCTTTACCCCGTTCCCTTTACACGTCCCCTTTACCCTGTTTCCCTTTACCCTGTTCACGTTACCCTGTTCCCGTTACCCTGTTTGCCTTTACCCTGTTCCCTTTACCCTGTTCCCTTTACCCCGTCCCCATTATCCTGTTCCCTTTACCCTGTTCCCTTTACCCCGTCCACTTTACCCAGTTTGCCTTTAACCTGTTCCCGTTACCCTGTTCCCGTTACCCTGTCCCCTTTACCCCGTCCCCTTTATCCTGTTCCCTTTACCCCATTCCCATTACCCTGTCCCCTTTACCCTATTCCCTTTACCCTGTCCCTTTACACTGTCCACTTTCTCCTGTCCCCTTTACCTTGTCCCCTTTATCCAGTACCCTTTACGCTGTCTCCTTAACTGTCTCCTTTACCCGTCACCTTTAACCTGTTCCCTTTACCCTGTCCCCTTTATCCTCTTCCCTTTACCCATACACTTTATCCAGTACCAGTTACCCTGTCTCCTTTCACTGTCACATTTTCCCATTACCTTTGACCCGTTCCCTTTACACTGTTCCTTTTACCCTGTCCCCTTTACCTCGTCCCCTTTACCCCGTGCCCTTTACCCCGTTCCCTTTACCCCGTTCCCTTTACCCTGTTCCCTTTACCCTGTTCCCTTTACCCCGTCCCTTTACCCTGTTCCCTTTACCCCGTCCCTTTCCCCTGTTTGCCTTTAACCTGTTTCCGTTACCCTGTTCCCTTTATCCCGTCCCCTTTACCCCGTCCCCTTTACCCCGTCCCCTTTACCCTTTACCCTGTTCCCTTTACCCTGTTCCCTTTACCCCGTTCCCTTTACCCTGTTCCCTTTACCCTGTTCCCTTTACCCTGTTCCCTTTACCCCGTCCCTTTACCCTGTTTGCCTTTAACCTGTTCCAGTTACCTGTTCCCTTTATCCTGCCCCCATTACCCTGTTCCCTTTACCCTGTTCCCTTTATCCCGTTCCCTTTACCCTGTTCCCTTTACCCTGTTTGCCTTTAACCTGTTCCAGTTACCCTGTTCCCTTTATCCTGCCCCCTTTACCCCGTCCCCTTATCCTGTTCCCTTTACCCTGTTCCCTTTACCCGTTCCCTTTACCCTGTTCCATTTACCCGTCCCCTTTACCCTGTCCCCTTCTCCCTTCCCCTTTACCCCATCCCCTTTACCCGGTTCCCTTTACCTGTCCCTTCTCCCTCCCCTTTACCCCATCCCCTTTACCCTGTCCCCTTCTCCAATCCCCTTTACCTCGTCCCCTTTATCCTGTTCCCTTTACCCTGTTCCCTTTACCCTGTTCCCTTTACCCTGTCCCCTTTACCTCGTCCTCTTTACCCTGTTCCCTTTACCCTGTTCCCTTTACCCTGTTCCCTTTACCCCGTCCTTTTACCCTGTTTGCCTTTGACCTGTTCCCCATTACCCTGTTCCCTTTACCCGTCCCCTTTATCCCGTTCCCTTTACCCTATTCCCTTTACCCTGTTCCATTTACCCTGTTCCATTTACACCGTCCCCTTTACCCTGTTCCATTTACCCTGTCCCCTTTACCCTGTTCCATTTACCCTGTCCCCTTCTCCCTTCTCCTTTACCCGGTCCCCTTTAACCGGTTCCCTTTGCCCTGTCCCCTTCTCCCTTCCCCTTTACCCAATCCCCTTTACCCATCCCCTTTACCCTGTCCCCTTTATCAAGTACCCTTTACGCTTTCTCCTATACTGTCTCCTTTTCCCATCACCTTTAACCTGTTACCTTTACCCATTCACTTTACCCCGTCCATTTACCCATCCTCTTTATCCAGTACCATTTACCCTGTCTCCTTACTGACTCCCTTTCTCATCACCTTTACCCTGTTCCCTTTACCCTATTCCCTTTACCCTGTTCCTTTTACCCTGTCCCTTTTACCTTATTCCCTTTACCCTGTTCCCTTTACCCTGTTCCGTTTACCCCATTCCCTTTACCCCATTGGCTTTACCCCATTCCCATTACCCTGTCCCCTTTACCCTGTTCCCTTTACCCTGTCCATTTTCTCCCATCCCCTTTACCTTGCCCCCTTTATCCAGTACCCTTTACGCTGTCTCCTTAACTGTCTCCTTTACCCGTCACCTTTAACCTGTTCCCTTTACCCTGTCCCCTTTATCACTGTTCCCTTTACCCATACACTTTATCCAGTACCATTTACCCTGTCTCCTTTCACTGTCACCTTTTCCCATTACCTTTAGCCCGTTCCCTTTACCCTGTTCCTTTTACCCTGTCCCCTTTACCTCGTCCCCTTTACCCTGTTCCCTTACCCCGTTCCCCTTTACCCTGTTCCCTTTACCCTGTTCCCTTTTACCCCGTCCCTTTCCCCTGTTTGCCTTTAACCTGTTCCAGTTACCCTGTTCCCTTTATCCTGCCCCCTTTACCCCGTCCCCTTTACCCTGTTCCCTTACCCTGTTCCCTTTACCCTGTTCCCTTTACCCTGTTCCCTTTACCCTGTTCCATTTACCCCGTCCCCTTTACCCTGTTCCATTTACCCTGTTCCCTTCTCCCTTCCCCTTTACCCCGTCCCCTTTACCCGGTTCCCTTTACCCTGTCCCCTTCTCCCTTCCCCTTTACCCCATCCCCTTTGCCCTGTCCCCTTCTCCCATCCCCTTTACCTCGTCCCCTTTACCCTGTTCCCTTTACCCCTGTTCCCTTTACCCTGTCCCCTTTACCTCGTCCTCTTTACCCTGTTCCCTTTACCCTGTTCCCTTTACCCTGTTCCCTTTACCCTGTTCCCTTTACCCTGTTCCCTTTACCCCGTCCCTTTCCCCTGTTTGCCTTTAACCTGTTCCAGTTACCCTGTTCCCTTTATCCTGCCCCCTTTACCCCATCCCCTTTACCCTGTTCCCTTTACCCTGTTCCCTTTACCCTGTTCCCTTTACCCTGTTCCCTTTACCCTGTTCCCTTTACCCTGTTCCCTTTACCCTGTTCCATTTACCCCGTCCCCTTTACCCTGTTCCATTTACCCTGTCCCCTTCTCCCTTCCCCTTTACCCCGTCCCCTTTACCCGGTTCCCTTTACCCTGTCCCCTTCTCCCTTCCCCTTTACCCCATCCCCTTTGCCCTGTCCCCTTCTCCCATCCCCTTTACCTCGTCCCCTTTACCCTGTTCCCTTTACCCTGTTCCCTTTACCCTGTCCCCTTTACCTCGTCCCCTTTACCCTGTTCCCTTTACCCTGTTCCCTTTACCCTGTTCCCTTTACCCTGTTCCCTTTACCCTGTTCCCTTTACCCCGTCCCTTTACCCTGTTTGCCTTTAATCTGTTCCCATTACCCTGTTCCCTTTACCCCGTCCCCTTTATCCCGTTCCCTTTACCCTATTCCCTTTACCCTGTTCCATTTACCCTGTTCCATTTACACCGTCCCCTTTACCCTGTTCCATTTACCCTGTCCCCTTTACCCTGTTCCATTTACCCTGTCCCCTTCTCCCTTCCCCTTTACCCCGTCCCCTTTACCCGGTTCCCTTTGCCCTGTCCCCTTCTCCCTTCCCCTTTACCCAATCCCCTTTACCCATCCCCTTTACCCTGTCCCCTTTATCAAGTACCCTTTACGCTTTCTCATATACTGTCTCCTTTTCCCATCACCTTTAACCTGTTACCTTTACCCATTCACTTTACCCCGTCCATTTACCCATCCCCTTTATCCAGTACCATTTACCCTGTCTCCTTTACTGACTCCCTTTCTCATCACCTTTACCCTGTTCCCTTTACCCTATTCCCTTTACCCTGTTCCTTTTACCCTGTCCCTTTTACCTTATTCCCTTTACCCTGTTCCCTTTACCCTGTTCCCTTTACCCCGTTCGCTTTACCCCATTCCCATTACCCTGTTCCCTTTACCCTGTTCCGTTTACCCCATTCCCTTTACCCCATTGGCTTTACCCCATTCCCATTACCCTGTCCCCTTTACCCTGTTCCCTTTACCCTGTCCATTTTCTCCCGTCCCCTTTACCTTGCCCCCTTTATCCAGTACCCTTTATGCTGTCTCCTTTACTGTCTCCTTTTCCCGTCACCTTTAACCTGTTCCCTTTACCCTGTTCCCTTTATCCCTGTTCCCTTTACCCCATACACTTTATCCAGTACCATTTACCCTGTCTCCTTTTACTGTCACCTTTTCCCATTACCTTTAGCCCGTTCCCTTTACCCTGTCCCCTTCTCCCTTCTCCTTTACCCCGTCCCCTTTACCCTGTCCCCTTCTCCATCCCCTTTATCCTGTCCCCTTTATCAAGAACCCTTTACGCTTTCTCCTTTACTGTCTCCTTTTCCCATCACCTTTAACCTGTTCCCTTTACCCTGTTCCCTTTACCCTGTTCCCTTTACCCGTTCCCTTTACCCCGTTCCCTTTACCCCGTTCCCTTTACCCTGTTCCCTTTACCCTGTTCCCTTTACCCCGTCCCCTTTCCCCCTGTTTGCCTTTAACCTGTTTCCGTTACCCTGTTCCCTTTATCCCGTTCCCTTTACCCTGTTCCCTTTACCCTGTTCCCTTTACCCCGTCCCTTTACCCTGTTTGCCTTTAACCTGTTCCAGTTACCCTGTTCCCTTTATCCTGCCCCCTTTACCCGGTCCCCTTTATCCTGTTCCCTTTACCCTGTTCCCTTTACCCTGTTCCCTTTACCCTGTTCCATTTACCCCGTCCCCTTTACCCTGTTCCATTTACCCTGTCCCCTTCTCCCTTCCCCTTTACCCTGTCCCCTTTACCCGGTTCCCTTTACCCTGTCCCCTTCTCCCTTCCCCTTTACCCCATCCCCTTTACCCTGTCCCCTTCTCCCATCCCCTTTACCTCGTCCCCTTTACCCTGTTCCCTTTACCCTGTTCCCTTTACCCTGTTCCCTTTACCCTGTTCCCTTTACCCTGTTCCCTTTACCCTGTTCCCTTTACCCTGTCCCCTTCTCCCATCCCCTTTACCCTGTCCACTTTATCAAGTACCGTTTACACTTTCTCCTTTACTGTCTCCTTTTCCCATCACCTTTAACCTGTTCCCTTTACCCTGTTCCCTTTACCGTGTTCCCTTTACCCCGTTCCCTTTACCCCATCCCCTTCACCCCATCCCCTTTACCCCATCCCCTTTACCCCATCCCCTTTACCCTGACCCTTTACCCTGTCCCCTTTACCCCGTGCCATTTACTCTGTCCCCTTTACCCCGTCCCCTTTACCCTGTCCCCTTTACCCCGCCTCCTTTACCCCATCCCCTTTTACCCTGTCCCCTTTACCCCACCTCCTTTACCCCATCCCCTTTACCCTGTCCCCTCCCCTTTACCACGCCTCCTTTACCCCATCCCCTTTACCCTGTCCCCTTTACCCCATCCCCTTTACCCCGTCCCCTTTACCCTGTCCCCTTTACCCCACCTCCTTTACCCCGCCTCCTTTACCCCATCCCCTTTACCCTGTCCCCTTTTCCCCGCCTCCTTTACCCCACCTCCTTTACCCATCCCCTTTACCCTGTCCCCTTTACCCTGTCCCCTTTACCCCGCCTCCTTTACCCCATCCCTTTCCCCATCCCCTTTACCCCGCCTCCTTTACCCCATCCCCTTTACCCTGTCCCCTTTACCCTGACACTTTACCCCCTGCCATTTACTCCGTCCCTTTACCCATTCCCTTCCACCTCATCCCCTTTCCCCATCCCCTTTACCCCGCCCCCTTTTACCCCATCCCCTTTACCCTGTCCCCTTTACCCGTGCCGTTTACTACGTCCCCTTTAGCCTGTCCCCTTAACCCCACCTCCTTTACCCCATCCCCTTTACCCGGTCCCCTTTACCCTGTCCCCTTTACCCTGTCCCCTTTACCCTGTCCCCTTTACCCGCCTCCTTTACCCCATCCCCTTTACCCCATCCCCTTTACCCTGTCCCTTTTACCCTGTCTCCTTTACCCCCTCCCCTTTACCCTGTCCCCTTTACCCTATTTCCTTTACCTATTCCCTTTACCCTGTCTCCTTTACCCCATCCCCTTTACCCGTCCCCTTTACCCCATCCCCTTTACCCCGTCCCCTTTACCCTGTCCCCTTTACCCCGCCTCCTTTACCCCATCCCCTTTAGCCTGTCCCCTTACCCCGTGCCGTTGACTCCGTCCCCTTTAATCAATCCCCTTTACCCTGTCCCCTTTACCCTGTCCCCTTTACTCCGTCCCCTTTAACCCATCCCCTTTGGTCTATCCCCTTTACCCTGTCCCCTTTACCCCGTGCCGTATACTCCATCCCCTTTACCCTGTTCCCTTTACCCTGTTCCCTTTACCCTGTCCCCTTTACCCCGTGCTGTTTACTCCGTCCCCTTTACCCCTTTGCCCCGTTCCCTTTACTATGTCCCCTTTACCCTGTGCCCTTTAATCAGTCCCCTCTACCTTGCCCCATTTACCCTGCGTCCTTTACCCAGTCCCCTTTATCCAGTCCTCTTTACCATGTCCCTTTTACCCTGTCCTCTTTCCTCTGTCTCCTTTCCCCAGCCCCTTTTTCCTTTTTAAAAATAAATGTAAGGTACCTAATTAATTTTTTTTCCAATTAAGGGGGAATTTAGCGTGGCCAATCCACCCACCCTGTACATCTCTGTGCTGTGGGGGTGAAACCCACGCAGACATGGGGAGAATGTGTTCTTCGGCCCATGTTCTGGAGTAATTTGAACCCACTCTGAGGGCCGACCACTCACTCTCGGAGTTCTCTGTGGTTATACACTTGCTTCCATTTGTGAATCTCAACTGCCTTGATGAAAATCCAACCCATTTACCTGCATTCCGATGGATTTTGAACTGTTTTTCTCTTGCGGGGAGTGGCTAGGGAGGAAGCTATCCACGGATTAGCATGTTTCTTGCATCAGGGCTTTTTCTGTTGGTGATGCTGTAGAATGGCCAAGAGTATTTTGCCCAGATTCACGGTGATTAGCTGACGTGCTCCATTCCTGTCTTGGTCCTACACCAACGACACCTCCTGCAACACTTTCTCTCCGCTCGATCACCCAGCATCAACCTCGGCACCACAAATGACAACAGCAAACCCAGCCCTGTCGACCCTACAAAGTCCTCCTTACTAACATCTGGGGGCTTGTGCCAAAGTTGGGAGAGCTGCCCCACAGACTAGTTCACAGACTAGTCAAGCAGCAGCCTGACATAGTGACTCTCACAGAATCATACCTTACAGATAATGTCCCGGACGCCACTGTCACCATTCCTGGGTATGTCCTGTCTCACCTGTAATCTCATGGCCCGGCATATCCCTCACTCTACCATTAATACCATGCCGGGGGATTAACCCTGGTTCAATGAAGCATGCAGGATGGCATGCCAGGGGCAGCACTAGGCATGTCTAAAACTGAGGTGTTGACCTGGGGAAGCTACAACACAGGACTACGTGTGTGCCAAACAGCTCATGCAGCAAGTAATAGGCAGAGCTGCGCGATCTCGCAACCACCGGATCAGATCAAAACTCTGCAGTCCCGCCACATCCAGCCGTGAATGGTGCTGGGCAATTAAACGACTCACTGGAGGAGGAGACTCCACAAATATCCCCATCCTCAATGACGGAGGATCCCAGCACATCTGTGCAAAAGACAAGGCTGAGGCATTCGCAACAGTCTTCAGCCAGACGGGACGAGTAGATGATCCAGCATCACAGATGTCAGTCTTCAGCCAATACGATTCACTCCACATTTTATCAAGAAATGGCTGAAGGCATGGATACTGGATAGGCTATGAGTCCTGACAATATTCCAGCACTAGTACTTGTGCCCATAACTGGCTGCACCTCTAACCAAGCTGTTCCAGTACACTGGCATCTCCATGGCAATGTGGAAAATTGCCCAAATGTGTCCTGTACACGAGAAACAGGACAAATGTAAGCCAGCCAATTCCTACCAGGCCAATTCCCACCCCATCAGTCTACTCCCCACATCAGTAAAGTAATGGGAGGAGTCATTAACAGTGCTATCAAGCAGCACTTACTCAGCAATAAGCTGCTCACATACACTTAGTTTGGGTTCCGCCAGGGTCACTCAGCTCCTGACCTCATTACAGCCTTGGTTCAAACACTCACAAAAGAGCTGAATGCCAGAGGTGAGGTGAGAGTGACTGCCCTTGACATCAAGGCAGCATTTGACCGAGTATGGCATCAAGGACCTCCAGCAAAACTGGAGTCAATGGGCATCAGGGGGAAATCTCTCTGCTGGTTGGAGTCATACCTGGCACAAAGGAAAATGGTTGAAGGCAATCATTTCAGCTCCAGGACATCACTGCAGGAGTTCCTCAGGGTAGTGTCTTAGCCCCAAACATCCTCATCAAGGTGCTTCATCAATGACCTCCCTTCCATCATAAGCTGAGAAGTTGGGATGTTCACAAATAACTGCACAATGTTCAATACCATTCACGACTCCTCAGATAATGAAGCAGTCCATGTCCAAATGCAGCAAGACTTGGACAATCTCCAGGCTTGGGCTGACAAACGGCAAGTTACATTCGCAACACACAAGTGCCAAGTGTTAGGACACCGGACGAGACCTCAGCTTTTGTTCAGATACCGGACATGAACCGCAAACTAGTTTCAAATTTGTAAAACATTGACGAAAGGATACTTCACCCCAAGAGTGATGACTCTGGCCAATAGGTGTCTTTTATGTTAAAACAAACTTTAATTTAACCACAGAATTAACCACATCAACATCAAAGAAATAGCTTTACAATTAACAATTAAACAGTTCTGAGTCACAAGGAAACACTTAAACTTACTATCTATACCAGATACTGATTCAATTTCAGCAACCCAATACAGTTTAAATGTCACTTATAAATAAAGTTAACAGATTACTTCCTTAGTTTGTGGAGACGTTTGGAGAGAGAGACCGTTTCAGGAGCAGAACCAGGACTGCTCAACCTAGCAGGATTTCGCAAAACTGCTGTTCAACTTAAAATCCTCCTGTCTTGTCAGACTCAAAACCAATGGCAAACTTCAGACAGACCTGGCTCCTCCCATTTATTACATTGTCTGTATCCCAAGCAGATGTCTCATTACCTGCTTAGCTAGGTCTAAGTATGACCTCCCATACATTATCTCTGGGGAATCTACAGCAATCATAACAATGTCCCATTAGCCCTCTATATGTATACAAGTAAATGGTTAGCATCAATCATGACCTCGTGTTTTATGACTTCTTAATTACACCTTTAGCAGACACAATCTGGATATCTCAACCTAGGTTCTTTAATAATATTACTGCCACAAATATAAATATAATATATTACAATTTCTGCATTCATTGCAAAGGCAATGACCATCTCCAACATGAGATAATCTAACCTTTGTCCCTTGACGTCCAAATGCATCTATTGTTATGATGAGGAGAAAACAAATACATGAAATTATACACAAATATACTGGATTATAAAAAGTCCTGTGTTTTATATTTTAAAATGGACACAAACCCTAAGGGGGGATGAAGAATGTGCAGTCAGCCACTGACAGGAGTGGCTTCAGAGAGTTTGTCTCAGTGACAATGGGACCCCACCCTGTATTTCCAGACAAGGTGCATTTAAAAAACATCCAGACTGATTACCATCCCGGGTAAAGACAAAAGAACATAATGGCTATGTCAGGTGCATGTGTGTGTGCATGTGTGTGTGTCAGTGTGTGTGTCTGTGTATCAGTGTGCGTGTGTCTGTGTGTGTATCTCTGTCCCTGTGTGTATGTTCCTGTGTGTGATTGTTTCTGTGGGTGTCTGTGTGTATGTCTCTATGTGCGTGTATGTGTGTGTCAGTGGGTGTGTCAGTGTGTGTGTGTCAGTGTGTGTGTCAATGTGTGTGAGTGTGTGTATGTCAGTGTGTGTACATGTGTGTGTCAGTGTGTGTGAGTGTGTGTGTGTCAGTGGGTGTGTCAGTGTGTGTACGTGTGTGTGTCAGTGTGTGTGTGTCAGTGGGTGTGTCAGTGTGTGTACTTGTGTGTGTCAGTGTGTGTGTGTGATCCCGGACCAGACTCCAACAGTGTCTCGGATACTGGACAGAAACCGCAATATTTTATTTTAATTTTGTAAGTCTGTGAGGAAAGAATCACCAGTTTGTTCCAGGGGCGTGCTGGATGGAGGGTTTCGGGGGTGGCAGCGGGCAGGGATCGAGCGGATTGAGATTCTGTTTATAGCTGGGGGCTTTCCATGTTTAGAAGAGTTGGAGGAAGAGTTTGAGCTGCCCAGTGGGAATGGGTTTCACTACTTGCAGGTGAGAGACTTTGTGCGGAGGCAGGTATCGACCTTCCCACACCTACCGCCCCAGGGGATACAGGATAAGATGTTGTCGAAAGCGGGAGTGGGAGAGGGAAAGGTATCAAAGATTTATCAGGATAAGGGAGGTGAAATTGAAGTGGGGGGAAGAGTTGGGTGGGGAGTTGGAGGTTGGGTTATATGAGTATGGCCTCAGGTGAGTCCTCGTCGTGTGCCAGGCTCAGTCGGATACAGTTTAAGGTGATCCACAGGGTGTGGTGAATGTATTATGCTAATAATCCACCATTGTATTTGTATCTGTGCCTTGCCTTTCCAACTCCGGGAGCACAGAGAGCTTCATTCACCTGGACATGGTAAGACACTGCTCGCTCACAATTTTCCCGACGCACCAAACCATCACCCTCGCCTCTCGGTCGCACTCGGTGCACTACCGCAACCCTAGCAATACAGGGTGCTGAGTACGCCAATTTTAAATTATATGTGCTCCCAGACCTCTGCGCTCCTCTCCTATTGGGTCTAGATTTCCAATGCAACCTCAGGAGCCTAACCCTGAAGTTCAGGGGGCCCCTACCCCACTCACGATATGCAGCCTCGCGACCCTAAAAATCGACCCTCCCATAGAACTTAGAACATAGATCATTACAGCGCAGTACGGGCCCTTCGGCCCTCGATGTTGCGCCGACCTGTGAAACCATCTGAAGCCTATTTGACCTACACTATTCCATTTTCATCCATATGTCTATCCAGCGACCACTTAAATGCCCTTAAAGTTGGCAAGTCTACTA
The DNA here is from genome assembly GCF_902713615.1 of Scyliorhinus canicula. Taxonomy (NCBI): domain Eukaryota; kingdom Metazoa; phylum Chordata; class Chondrichthyes; order Carcharhiniformes; family Scyliorhinidae; genus Scyliorhinus; species Scyliorhinus canicula. The sequence goes on from NC_052157.1 coordinate 52,950,160, forward strand.
CTGTTGCAGGCAGGGCGTTCCACCCCTACTACTCTCTGAGTAAAGAAACTGCCTCTGACATCTGTCCTTTATCTACTACCCCTCAATTTAAAGCTATGTCCCCTCGTGTTGGTCATCACCATCCGAGGAAAGAGACTCTCACTGTCCACACTATCTAACCCTCTGACTATCTTATATATCTCTATTAAGTCACCTCTCAGCCTTCTCCTCTCTAACGAAAACAACCTCAAGTCCCTGAGCCTTTCCTCGTAAGACCTTCCCTCCATACCAGGCAACATCCTAGTAAATCTCCTCTGAACCCTTTCCAAAGCTTCCACATCCTTCCTATAATGTGGTGACCAGAACTGCACGCAGTACTCCAGGCGCGGCCGCACCAGAGTTATGTACAGCTGCAGCATGACCTTGTGGCTCCGAAACTCAATCCCCCTACTGATAAAGGCTAGCACACCATATGCCTTCTTAACAGCCCTATTAACCTGGGTGGCAACTTTCAGGGATTTATGTACCTGGATGCCGAGATCTCTCTGTTCATCTACACTACCAAGATCTTGCCATTAGCCCAGTACTCTGCATTCCTGTTACTCCTTCCAAAGTGAACCACCTCACACTTTTCCGCATTAAACTCCATCTGCCACCTCTCAGCCCAGCTCTGCAGCTTATCTATGTCCCTCTGTATCCTATAACATCCTTCAGCACTATCCACAACTCCACCGACACTTCGTGTCATCTGCAAATTTAATAACCCATCCTTCTACACCCTCTTCCAGGTCATGTATAAAAATGACAAACAGCAGTGGCCCCAAAACAGATTCTTACGGTACACCATTAGTAACTGAGCTCCAGGATGAACATTTGCCATCAATCACCACCCTCTGTCTTCTTTCAGCTAGCCAATTACTGATCCAAACCGCTAAATCACCTTCAATCCCATACTTCCTTATTTTCTGCAATAGCCTACCGTGTGGAACCTTATCAAACACCTTACTGAAATCCATATGCACCACATCAACCGCTTTACCCTCATCCACCTGTTTGGTCACCTTCTCAAAAAACTCAATAAGGTTTGTGAGGCATGACCTACCCTTCACAAAACCGTGTTGACTATCGCTAATCAACTTGTTCTTTTCAAGATGATTATAAAACCTATCTCTTATAACCTTTTCTAACATTTTACCCACAACCAAAGTAAGGCTCACAGGTCTATAATTACCAGGGTTGTCTCTACTCCCCTTCTTGAACAAGGGGACAACATTTGCTATCCTCCAGTCTTCCGGCACTGTTCCTGTCGACAAAGACGACATAAAGATCAAGGACAAAGGCTCTGCAATCTCCTCCCTGGTTTCCCAGAGAATCCTAGGATAAATCCCATCTAGCCCAGGGGACTTATCTATTTTTACACTTTCCAAAATTGCTAACACCTCCTCCTTTGAACCTCAATTCCATCTAGCCTGGTCGACTGAACCTGAGTGTTCTCCTCGACAACATTGTCTTTCTCCAGTGTAAACACTGACGAAAAATATCCCCCACTCTTCGCAAACCTCACCGCTGACTGAAAACCAGTCGCCACCAGAAGCAGGCGGTATAGCATACAGGACAGGACTTTTATCAGGTCTGAGGTCCAGCGACTCTTGCGGGAGGGAGTCATCGAAGCCAGTAATAGCCCCTAGAGAGCTCAGGTGGTGGTCATCAAGACCGGGGAAAACAACTGGGATGGTTGTAGATTTCAGCCAAACCATAAACCGGTTCACGCTCCTCGATGCGTACCCCCTTCCCCAGATTGCAGACATGGTAAACCAGATCGCACACTACCGGGTGTTCTCCACGGTGGATCTGACGTCTGCATACCACCAGCCCCCAATCCGCCCGGAGGACGGCCACTACACGGCTTTTGAGGCAGACGGCCGCCTTTTCCACTTCCTCCGGGTCCCTTTTGGCATCATGAATGGGGTCTCGGTGTTCCAAAGAACAATGGACCGAATGGTGGACCAGTACGGGCTGCGGGCCACATTTCCGTACTTGGACAATGTCACCATCTGCGGCCATGATCAGCAGGACCATGACGCCAACCTCCACAGATTTCTCCAAACCGCCCAAACCCTAAACCTCACGTACAACAAGGAGAAATGCGTTTTCCGCACAACCAGACTAGCCATCCTTGGCTACGTCGTGGAAAACGGGGTTCTAGGACCCGGCCCTGACAATATGCGCCCCCTCCTGCAACTTCCCCTCCCCCACTGCCCCAAGGCCCTGAGGGGGTGCCTCGGGTTCTTTTCATATTATGTCCAGTGCCTGCCCACTAATCAAGGCCACCATCTTCCTACTGGCAACTAAGGCCCGCCAAGCCTTCAGCTGCATCAAGGCGGACATCGCCAAAGCCACGATGCGCGCAGTGGACGAGTCCGTCCTCTTCCAGGTGGAGAGCGACGCATCAGAGGTCGCTCTCGCCGCTACCCTCAATCAAGCAGGCAAACCGGTAGCGTTTTTTTCGCGCACCCTCACCACCTCCGAAATTCGGCACTCCTCAGTCGAGAAGGAGGCCCAAGCCATCGTGGAAACCGTACGGCACTGGAGGCACTACCTTACTGGTAGGAGGTTTACCCTCGTCACCGACCAACGATCGGTAGCTTTCATGTTCGACAATACGTAGCGGGGAAAAATCAAGAACGATAAGATCTTGAGGTGGAGGATCAAACTCTCCACCTATAATTACGATATAGTATATCGTCCTGGGAAGCTCAATGAGCCCCCAGATGCCCTGTCCCACGGCACATGCGCCAGCGCGCAAGATGACCGACTACGGGCTATCCACGATGACCTCTGCCACCCGGGGGTCACCCGGCTTATCCATTATATCAAGGCCCGCAACCTGCCCTACTCCACCGAGGAGGTCAGAGCCATGACCAGGGACTGCCAGACCTGTGCGGAGTGCAAACCGCACTTCTATCGACCAGATAAGGCCCACCTGGTAAAGGCATCCCGGCCCTTTGAGCACCTCAATATCGATTTCAAAGGGCCCCTCCCCTCCAATAACCGCAATACATATTTCCTCAATATCATTGATGAGTTCTCCCGCTTCCCCTTTGCAATCCCTTGCCCCGACATGACCACGTCCACCGTCATTAAAGCCCTACATAGTGTCTTCACCCTGTTTGGTTTCCCCAATTATGTCCACAGTGACCGGGGCTCGTCATTCATGAGCGATGAATTGCGTCAGTACCTGCTCAGTAAGGGCATCGCCTCGAGCAGGACTACCAGTTATAACTCCAGGAGAAACGGGAGGTGGAGAGGGAGAACGTGACGGTCTGGAAGGCCGTCCTAGACCGTCTACTGACCCTGCGGTCCAGGAATCTCCCAGTTCCCCACTGGCAGGAGGTCTTCCCCGATGCGCTCCACTCTATTATGAAATGAAATGAATGAAAATCGCTTATTGTCACGAGTAGGCTTCAATGAAGTTACTGTGAAAAGCCCCTAGTCGCCACATTCCGGCGCCTGTCCGGGGAGGCTGGTACGGGAATCGAACCGTGCTGCTGGCCTGCTTGGTCTGCTTTAAAAGCCAGCGATTTAGCCTTGTGAGCTAAACCAGCCCCTCCTTAAGTCCCTACTTTGCACGGCCACAAACGAGACCCCTCATGGCCGCCTATTTGTTTTCTCCAGAAGATCCACCTCGGGGGCCTCGCTTCCATCCTGGCTGAAGATCCTGTGGGAGAGTGGGTCCAGCTCCTACACTCCAGCCCCCAGTACCCTTATATCGAACACCCCGATGGCCGACAGGATACGGTCTCCCTCTGGGACCTGGTACCGGCAGGTCCACCACCACCACCACCGCCCCTCCACCATATCCCGCCCAACCTACCATGACCAGCGCCCCCGCCCTTATCTGGCTCCCGCGCTCCCTCCCGCCCGCCATCCCCCCTTCACCGATCCACAGGAATGAAGCTCCAGAAGAGATGCTCCCGGAGTCCACATCTGTACCCGCACCGGCGCCCTCACTACTGATGCCAGCACGGACGAGTTCGACACCCGGGCCAGCAACAACACCAGAGCTTCGGCAATCACAGCGCACAATCCGTGCGCCGGACCGGCTGAACTTATAAACCCGTCACCCCCGCCGGACTTCATTTTTTTAACAGAGGGTGAATGTGGTGAATGTATTATGCCAATAATCCACCACTGTATTTGTATCTGTACTGTTGCCCTTGTATTTGTATCTGTGCTATGCTGTTGCCCATGTGGGCTTCTCCTATGGGCCATTGTATGGCATTATCCATAGGAGAACATGTTGGGGCATGTATGGGCTCTGCCCATGGCTCCTCCCCTTGAAGGGAGGTATAAAGAGCAGTCGACCTGTAGGCGGTTCTCAGTATTGGATCAGTCACAGGCAGGTACTGTTCTAAGTTGATTAAAGCCACAGTTTACTTCTACTCTTGTCTCAAGTGAATTGATGGTCGCATCACAGGGCACACATGACAGTGATCAGGATGAACAGGTTCTTTGAAGGGGTGGAGGATTGGTGTGAGTGGCCTGCTAATCATGTCCATATGTTTTGGGCATGTCCGAAGCTTGGGGGATTCTGGCAGGGTTTGCCATCATCATGTCGAAGGTATTGAAGGTAAGGGTGGTTCCGAGTCCAGAGGTGGCGATCTTTGGTGTGTCAGAAGACCCGGGAGTCCAGGGGGTGAGAGAGGCTGATGTCTTGGCCGTTATCTCCCTGGTAGCCGGGAGATGGATTTTGTTGACATGGAGGGACTCGGAGACCCCAAAATCAGGGGTATGGGTCAGTGACATGGCCTGGTTTCTCAGGCTTGAGAATATCAAGTTCATCCTGAGGGGATCAATGCTAGGGTTCGCCTGGTGGTGGCAGCTGTTAATCAACTTCTTTGGGAATAATTAAGCTGTCAGCTGTGGGGGAGGGGGTAAAAAGGGGAGGCATGGGGAGTTGGGTAAGGTGGGGGAAGGTTGGTGGGGAATTGGGATTGGAGAATTGTTTATGTAAGCCATGTTGGCTGGATTCTGTTGTTGGTTTGGTGGGTGGTTGCTTATTTTGTTAAAATGTATAATACAAATGCCTTAATAAAATATTTTTTCCAAAAAAAAAGACTGTAAGGAAAGGATACCTCATTCCAGGAGCAATTACACAAAGAAATAGGGATATAGTTTACTAAAACAAACTTTATTACTAACACAGTATTAAAATATCTGTCACATCACACCAGAAAATAGCTCACAATTACCACTTGGATAATGCTAATCAATACAGTGACACAAAAACCCTTAACTGCTATCTTCATTCCCACTCAAACAACAAAACCATCTCAGCTCTCAATCCAGTTTCAAATACAGTTAGCACCCAGGAATACCTGCTGCACAGAGATGTCTGGATACTCTACTTTGAGACTGCTGTAAGAGGTAGGCCTGAATCCTGTCAGAACCATGCAGAAACTCTGGCTGTATACCTTGAGAAGCGGCTTCTCAGCTTGTTTCAACTCACCTTCCAGCCACACAATTCTGAACTGCTTAGAAAGAAGCTGCTAATCTGTCTACAGACATATCTTTAACTGAACTGCAGTCAGTGCAGATGCGTAACGTCTGCTCTCATCCCAATCGAAAACTCAGCTAACTGCTTTTCTGCAAAATGCCTGGCATCTTAGCTCCTCCCATTAATTACATCATCTTACCCAGGTGAAAAACAATAAGTCTAATTAATGTCTCTACCAAACTACAGGCATGAGTGTGGGAGTACATGTGAGAGTGTGTGTTAAAGTGTGTGCTGAGTGTGTGCGTGTGTGTCTTTGTGTGTGTCTGTGTGTAAGTGGCTGCGTGTGTGTGTTTGTGTGTGTAGTAGTGTCTGTGTATGTGTCGGTGTGTGTATTTGTGTCTGTGTGTCAGGGTCTGTGTGTGTGTATATCTGTGTGACTTGTTTGTCTGTGGTTGAGTGAATGTGTGTGTTTTTGTGAGTGTTTGTATGTCACTGTTTGAGTTTGGACATTTGTTTAAGTGTTTGTGCGTGTGTGTCTGTGAGTGTGTTTGTGTCAGTGTGTGTGAGTATGTGCGTTTGTGTGTGAGTGTGCTGGGTGTGCGTGGATGAGTGTGTATCAGCATGAGTGTTTGTATGAGTGTGTGAGTGTAAGTATGCATGTGTAAGTGTGAGTGTGTATTGATGTGAGTGTGTGTGTGAACATCAGTGTGTGTGCATGAGTATGTGTGCTGAGTATGTGTGTGTGTGAATGTGTATATGAGTGTGTATGAGTATGTGTATCAGTGTGTGCGAGTGTGTGTGAGTATGAGTGCATGTGTGAGTGAGTGAGTGTGTGTGAGTATGAGTGTGCGAATGAGTGGGTGTGTGTGTATGTGAGTGTGTGTAAGTATGGTGTGTGAGTGAGCATGAGTGTCTGTGTAAGAGTGTGTATGAGTGTGACTGTGTACGAGTGTGTGAGTATGAGTGTGTGTGAGTATGAGTGTATGTATGAGTGAGTGTTATGAGTGTGAGAGTGCGTGTGTGTCTGTGTATGAATGTGTGTCACTGTGTGAGTACGAGTGTCTGTGAGTACCAATGTGTGTGAATATGAGTGTGAGCATGTCAGTGTGTGTACGAGTGCCTGTGAGTGTGTGTGAGTACACGTGTGTGAGTGTGTATGAGTTTGAGCATGCCAGTGTGTGTGTATGAGTGTGAGCGTGTCAGAGTGGGTATGAGTGTGAGCATGTCAGTGTGTGTATGAGTGTGTGAGTATGAATGTGAGTGTGGGTCAGTGTGTGTGTCTGAGTGTGTGTTTGTATGTGTGTGTTGTGCATGAGTGTGTGCGTGTGTGTGAGTGTGTAGTCTCTACCAAACTACAGAACATGTGAATCAAAGAATCTTTACTCCCCTGTACAGGTTGTGTGTGTGCATTTGTGTGTGTAGTAGTGTCTGTGTATGTGTGTGTGTCAGTGTATGTGTTTGTGTCTGTGTGTCAGGGTCTGTGTGTGAGTGAGTCTGTGTGTATCTGTGTGTCTGTGGGTGAGTGAATGTGTGTGTTTTTGTGTGTTTGTGTGTCACTGTTTGAGTTTGGACATTTGTTTGAATGTTTGTGTGTGTGTGTCTGAGTATGAGTGTGTGTCTGGAGGTGTATGTATGAGTGTGAGTGTGTGTGTATGAGTATGTGTATCAATGTGTGTGAGTATGAGTGTGTGTGAGTGAGTCTGTGTGTGTGAGTACGAGTGTGCGAATGAGTGGGTATGTGAGTGTGTGTCAGTATGGTGTGTGAGTGAGCATGAGTGTCTGTGTAAGAGTGTGTATGAGTGTGACTGTGTATGAGTGTGTATGAGTGTGTGTGAGTATGCGTTTATGTATGAGCGTGAGTGAGAGTGTGTGTGTGTGTCTGTTTATGAATGTGTGTCAATGTGTGAGAAAGAGTGTCTGTGAGTATAAGTGTATGTGAGTGTGTGTGAGTATGAGTGTGAGCATGTCAGTGTGTGTACAAGTACCTGTGTGTGTGTGAGTATGAGTGTGTGAGTATGAGTGTGTGAGTATGAGTGTGTGAGTATGAGTGTGTGAGTATGAGTGTGTGAGTATGAGTGTGTGAGTATGAGTGTGTGAGTATGAGTGTGTGAGTATGAGTGTGTGAGTATGAATGTGTGTGTATGAGTGTGAGTATGTGTGTGTGTGTGTATGAGTGTGTGTGTGTATGAGTGTGTGTATGAGTGCGAGTATGAGTGTATGTGTGTATGAGAGTGAGTATAAGTGTGTGTGTGTATGTATGAGTGTGTGTATAAATGTGTGTATGAGTGTGTGAGTATGAATGTGTGAGTATGAGTGTGTGAGTATGAATGTGTGTGTATGAGTGTGAGTATGTGTGTGTGTTTGTATGAGTGTGTGTGTGTATGAGTGTGAGTATGAGTGTATGTGTGTATGAGTGTGTGTGTGGAGTGTGTGCTTGTGTGTGTGTGTAATCTCTCTACCAAACTACAGAACATGTGAACTGAAGAATCTCTACTCCCCTGCAAAGGTTGACAACACTGAATCAATCCGTAACGGCTGCAATGCATCATCATCTACTACTCGCAGCTCAAGTATTGTTGATTCTAACTATTTATATTTACTCACCATTGGACAGACACAATTCTTATCTGTAATCCATATTAATGGAAATGAATGTGTTTTACCATTTCAGCTTACCTTTTTAGTAGTTAAAAATGTAACTATCTTAACTCAAGAAAACCTGGTTAAACTGGCTCCCTTTTGAACATAACTATTGAATATGAAAAGGTTTCCAAGGGAAAGGGAACCTTGTTAGATTTAAATGTGTTGTTCCCAGCAGAGAGTGGGTTGAATAAAGAAACAGACATTCCTCCAAACCCGGATTTGTAACAGTCAGGGGGCGATCCCAGCCGGATGATGGCAAATTGAGGGGACTCTCCCAGATCATTAACTGTTGGGGAAGCTCGCCTGGGTGGGGCTGGTCATGACAGTCTGAATCCCCGTTCGATGTGAAATGACCCTTTTTTCAACATTGGACAGAAAGTTATGACTTCATTACTTTTCTTAAAGAAAGTTTTTTTTTAACACATAATTGCACCTGAAACTTGGGTCCACGAGCGTTGCGGACAAAACCACAACTACTCTCAAATTATCGAGATCAGACCCCAACAGTGGCTCGGATACTGGACAGAAACCCCAATCTTTTAATTTTAATTGTGTAAGGCTGTGAGGAAAGGATACCTCGCTTCTGGGGTGGTTTCACAGAATAAAGACATGGAGCGGGGCTCTCCCTCCCGTCAGACCCGTTTTCTGGTGCGGCGCGTCCCCTGCCGGCTGCGGCATCCTCCGTCCCGGCAGCCGGCCAATGGGGTTTCAAATTGTGGACAGCCCCAAGCCGTCGGGGGATCCGCGGGTGTCAGTGCGCTGCCGGAGAAGCGGAGGATCCCGCCCAAGATTTATGAAAACAAACGTCATTACTAACACAGTATTAAAAAATCCTTAACATCACACAAAAAATAGCATGCAATTACCGCTTAAACAATGCTAACCAATAATGTGCGTTAGGACACCCTGGGCTAGTGCGCGATCAATTCCAGCCCCACAGGCGAGTCCCAACATAAGTAAATTCACCAATAATTTGTATGTTTTCCTAAGATGTTTGACTCTTGACTGCTCCAATGACTTACAGGCGCCATATTTGTCAGTAAAACATTTTAAAAACTGTTTATTTATAACAAGAGCAGAGACAAACTTGTAATGGAAATAATAGAATATTGGTCTAATAATCGAAATAGTTCCCAAACCCCGTCCCACCTTCCACCCAGTCACACATAAGGCAGGCACACACGGTGGGTGGGTAGGAAAGATTTTAAAATAAGGGATTAAAACTGGAGGTGAGAGATACGTATCTCCACTGCTGAGGTCGTGGTCTTTGTAGGCGGTGACCTTCTCAGAATGCGAGGTGTTGAAAACAATTGGATGGTTTGAATCTCTTAGTATCTGCCTTCACCTAGACCCCATAGGCTGCAGGAATTCTTCTGGAGAGTCACTTTCACCTCCACTGACTTGGGCTTTCACAGAGGAAATTACCCGCAGGACTGTGCAATTCTAACTCGCGTCCACCAGATGGACTACCAGCCTCACTGAGTCAATCCGAAGTTCTCAACGTGAGAATTTAAAAGAGGGTTTTTAAGCCACTGACCTTGCCTGCCGCGATTCTGGACTGACCGTCCTTGAGTCAAACTTTATGTAGCGAGAGAAAGGTCTTTACTCTGCATCTTCAGACAGAGATCCAGCAGAACAGAGAGACCAGGGTGGGTACTCTCCAGCTTCTTGATCCAACCAAAAACTAACTTGGAAAACAGTCACACAGAGAATGCCTACCAGCTCAGCTGAGGAGAAAATTGAGCCTCCAACTGGGGGTTTTGTCAGAGATTCACCCCCTTCAGGGGGAAAGAACTTAAAGCCATCTTCAGCTTCACCCCAAAGTGAAACTAAAACCTGAGAACCAACCTGCCTTGCTTTGCAGAAACTATCCACAAGCTTCTGAAGAGATGCACCAATCATAATCAAGAATCGGACAAGACCCGAAAGAGTTGATTGCCTGCCAGCCAAGTCCAGCAAAATGACATCATGGGACTGTGCCACACAGCACATTGCATGGCGGGGAATCCCCTTGGGCCAGTTCAAATAGCAGCTGGCAGCAGCGGAAGGGGGTGGAGGAGTTTAGCAGTCTAGTTTAAACCCAAAATCTGCAATGTTGAAGCAGCCAAAAATACAGGAATTTAAAATGACACAAGGATCAGACAAGGATTTTATAAAGGCTCCTTACAAGTGACCCAATAACCCTTAACTGCTATCTTTTCTACTCAAACAACAGAAACAATTCAAATCTCAATGCACTTTTAAATACAGTTAGCAGACTCAGGTATTCTTGCTTAAGATATGTTCTTTGAGACCACTTTAAGAGATATACCTGAACCCTATCAAAATAATGCAGGATCTCAAGCTGATGTCTTCAGAAAATGTGTTCATATTTTGACATTCAGAAACCCATTGAACAATCTCTGCTTCTCTGCTAAAAAGTCTGGTACTCCAGCTCCTCTCACTAATTACATCATCTTACTAACAGAACACAAAGGTCACATCTTAAATACACCCCAGGGAACCCTCTTGATGCAAAAATATTCCATGAACCCAAACTGCAACAATGTTTTAATTGCACCTCTAACTCCCAAAAATCTTACAAAACAGAATTATTTTCAAACATGATAGTAGCAGTCACACACCAACCCAGGCTTTTAATCCTTACTGCAACAAATATATATAACACAATACATATGTGATTTCTGCATTCATCTCAATATGCTGATACAGGGATTGTCTTTTTAAACACCAATCTTTGCTGGGGTCTTCACTCTGCCGGTGTCCTCACTTTTCAGATGCCTTCACTTTGCTGGTATCTTCACTTTGCTAGTGTTTTCACATTGCGGGTGATTTCACTTTGCTAGTATTTTCACTTTGTGGGTGATTTCACTTTGCTAGTGTTTTCACTTTGCGGGTGTTTTCACTTTGCTAGTGTTTTCACTTTGCGGCTGTTTTCACTTTGCTAGTGTTTTCACTTTGTGAGTGTCTTCACTTTGCTAGTGTTTTCACTTTGCGGGTGTTTTCACTTTGCTAGTGTTTTCACTAAGTGGTGTCTTCACTTTGCTAGTGTTTTCACATTGCGGGTGATTTCACTTTGCTAGTATTTTCACTTTGTGGGTGATTTCACTTTGCTAGTGTTTTCACTTTGCGGGTGTTTTCACTTTGTGGTGTCTTCACTTAGTGGTGTTTTCACTTTGCTAGTGTTTTCACTTAGTGGTGTCTTCACTTTGCTAGTGTTTTCACTTTGCTAGTGTTTTCACTTTGTGAGTGTCTTCACTTTGCTAGTGTTTTCACTTTGCGGGTGTTTTCACTTTGCGGGTGTTTTCACATTGCGGGTGTCTTCACTTTTCAGATGCCTTCACTTTACTGGTATCTTCACTTTGCTGGTGTCTTCGCTTTGCTGGTGTCTTCGCTTTGCAGGTTTAGTCACTTTGCTGGTATCTTCACTTTGCGGGTGTCTTCACTTTGCTGGTATCTTCACTTTGCAGGTGTTTTCAGTTTGCGGGTGTTTTCACTTTGCGGGTGTTTTCACTTTGCTGGTATCTTCGCTTTGCCAATGTTTTCACTTGGCTAGGTGTCTTCGCTTTGTGGGTGTCTCCGCTTTGCTGGTGTCTTCGTTTTGCAGGTGTAGTCACTTTGCTGGTGTCTTCACTTAGCGGGTGTCTTCACTTAGCAGGTGTCTTCACTTAGCAGGTGTAGTCACTTTGCTGGTGTCTTCACTTAGCGGGTGTCTTCACTTAGCGGGTGTCTTCACTTTGCTGGTGTCTTCACTTAGCGGGTGTCTTCACTTTGCTGGTGTCTTCACTTTGTGGGTGTCTTCACTTTGTTGGTGTCTTCATTTTGCTGGTGTATTCAATTTGCAGGTGTATTCATTTTGCTGGTGTCTTCACTGCGGGTGTCTTCATTTTGTGGGTGTATTCATTTTGCTGGTGTCTTCACTGCGGGTGTCTTCATTTTGTGGGTGTATTCATTTTGCTGGTGTCTTCACTTAGCTGGTGTCTTCACTGCGGGTGTCTTCATTTTGTGGGTGTATTCATTTTGCTGGTGTCTTCACTTTGCGGGTGTCTTCATTTTGCGGGTGTCTTCACTTTGCGGGTGTAGTCACTTTGCTGGTGTCTTCACTTTGCCGGTGTCTTCACGTTTCAGGTGTTTTGTACAGCTGCATCATCACCTCACGGGCTCTTAAATTCAATCCCTCTGCTAATGAACGCTAGCACACCATAGGCCTTCTTTACAGCTCTATCCACTTGAGTGGCAACTTTCAAAGATCTATGAACATAGACCCCAAGATCTCTCTGCTCCTCTACATTGCCAAGAACCCGACCGTTAACCCTGTATTCCTCATTCATATTTGTCCTTCCAAAATGGACTACCTCACACTTTTCAGGGTTAAACTGCATCTGCCACTTCTCAGCCCAGCTCTGCATCCTATCTATGTCTCTTTGCAGCCGACAACAGCCCTCCTCACTATCCACAACTCCACCAATCTTCGTATCATCTGCAAATTTACTGACCCAACCTTCAACTCCCTCATCCAAGTCATTAATGAAAATCACCAACAGCAGAGGACCCAGAACTGATCCCTGCGGTACGCCACTGGTAACTGGGCTCCAGGCTGAATATTTGCCATCCACCACCACTCTCTGACTTCTATCAGTTAGCCAATTCATTATCCAACTGGCCAAATTTCCCACTATCCCATGCCTCCTTACTTTATGCTTAAGCCTACCATGGGGAACCTTATCAAATGCCTTACTAAAATCCATGTACACTACATCCACTGCTTTACCTTCATCCACATGCTTGGTCACCTCCTTAAAGAAGTCAATAAGACTTGTAAGGCAAGACCTACCCCTCACAAATCCATGCTGACCATCCCTAATCAAGCAGTGTCTTTCCAGATGCTCAGAAATCCTATCCCTCAGTACCCTTTCCATTACTTTGCCTAGCACCGAAGTAAGACTAACTGGCCTGTAATTCCCAGGGTTATCCCTATTCGCTTTTTTGAACAGGGGCACGACATTCGCCACTCTCCAATCCCCTGGTACCACCCCTGTTGACAGTGAGGACAAAAAGATCATTGCCAACGGCTCTGCAATTTCATTTCTTGCTTCCCATAGAATCCTTGGATATATTGGGCAGCACGGTAGCATGGTGGTTAGCATAAATGCTTCACAGCTCCAGAGTCCCAGGTCCCAGGTTCGTTTCCCGGCTGGGTCACTGTCTGTGCGGAGTCTACACGTCCTCCCCGTGTGTGCGTGGGTTTCCTCCGGGTGCTCCGGTTTCCTCCCACAGTCCAAAGATGTGCGGGTTAGGTGGATTGGCCATGCTAAATTGCCCGTAGTGTCCTAAAAAAAAGTAAGGTTAAGGGGGGGTTCTTGGGTTACGGGTATAGGGTGGATACGTGGGTTTGAGTAGGGTGATCATTGCTCGGCACAACATCGAGGGCCGAAGGGCCTGTTCTGTGCTGTACTGTTCTATGTTCTATGTTCTATATCCCGTCAGGCCCGGGGGACTTGTCTATCCTCAAGTTTTTCAAAACGCCCAACACATCTTCCTTCCTAACAAGTATCTCCTCGAGCTTACCAGTCTGTTTCACACTGTCCTCTCCAACAATATGGCCCCTCTCATTTGTAAATACTGAAGAAAGGTATTCGTTCAAGACCTCTCCTATCTCTTCAGACTCAATGGCTGGTTTAGCTCACTGGGCTAAATCGCTGGCTCTGAAAGCAGACCAAGGCAGGCCAGCAGCACGGTTTGATTCCCGTACTAGCCTCCCCGAACAGGCTCCAGAATGTGGTGACTAGGGGCTTTTCACAGTAACTTCATTGAAGCCTACTCGTGACAATAAGTATTTTATGGGGCTGTTTAGCACAGGGCTAAATCACTGGCTTTGAGAGCAGACCAAGCAGGCCAGCAGCACGGTTCGATTCCCGTAACAGCCTCCCCGAACAGGTGCCGGAATGTGGCGACTAGGGGTTTTTCACAGTAACTTCATTTGAAGCCTACTCGTGACAAGAAGCGATTTTCATTTTCATTTCATTTCAATACACAATCTCCCACTATTGTCCTTGATCGTACCTACCCTCGCTCTAGTCATTCACATATTTCTCACATATGTGTAAAAGGCCTTGGGGTTTTCCCTGATCCTACCCGCCAAAGATTTTTTATGCCCTCTCTTAGCTCTCCTAATCCTTTTCTTCAGTTCCCTCCTGGCTATCTTGTAGCCCTCCAGTGCCCTGTCTGAACCTTGTTTCCTCAGCCTTACATAAGTCTCCTTCTTCCTCTTAACAAGACATTCAACCTCTCTTGTCAACCATGGTCCCCTCACTCGACCATCTCTTCCCTGCCTGACGGGGACATATACTTTGCGGGTGTCTTCACTTTGCAGGTGTCTTCGCTTTGCTGGTGTCTTCACTTTGCTGGTATCTTCACTTTGCAGGTGTCTTCGCCTTGCTGGTGTCTTCGCTTTGCTGGTATAGAACATAGAACAGTACAGCACAGAACAGGCCCTTCGACCCTCGATGTTGTGCCGAGCAATGATCACCCTACTTAAACCCACGTAACCCGTATACCCGTAACCCAACAATCCCCCCATTAACCTTACACTACGGGCAATTTAGCATGGCCAATCCACCTAACCTGCACATCTTTGGACTGTGGGAGGAAACCGGAGCACCCGGAGGAAACCCACGCACACACGGGGAGGACGTGCAGACTCCACACAGACAGTGACCCAGCCGGGAATCGAACCTGGGACCCTGGAGCTGTGAAGCATTGATGCTAACCACCGTGCTACCGTGAGGCCCCTTGGGACTTCACTTTATCTTCACTTTGCGGCTGTTTTCACTTTGATGGTATCTTCACTTTGCTGGTATCTTCATTTTGCAGGTGTAGTCACTTTGCTGGTATCTTCACTTTGCGGGTGTCTTCACTTTGAGGGTGTTTTCAGTTTGCGGGTGTTTTCACTTTGCTGGTGTCTTCGCTTTGCCAATGTCTTCACTGCGGATGTCTTCATTATGCGGGTGTCTTCACTTAGCTGGTGTCTTCACTTTGCGGGTGTTATCACTTTGCGGGTGTCTTCACTTTGTGGTTGTCTTCACTTTGCTGGTGTCTTCACTTTGCTGTTGTCTTCACTTTGCTGTTGTCTTCACTTTGCTGGTATCTTCATTTTGCAGGTGTAGTCACTTTGCTGGTATCTTCACTTTGCGGGTGTCTTCACTTTGAGGGTGTTTTCAGTTTGCGGGTGTTTTCACTTTGCTGGTGTCTTCGCTTTGCCAATGTTTTCACTTGGCTGGTGTCTTCACTTTGCGGGTGTCTTCACTTTGCTGGTGTCATCACTTTGCGGGTGTTTTCAGTTTGCGGGTGTTTTCACTTTGCTGGTATCTTCACTTTGCAGTATTTTCACTTTGCTGATGTCTTCGCTTTGCGTGTGTCTTCATTTTGCGGTAGTCTACAATTTACTGGTGTCTTCACTTTACTGTTGTCTTCACTTTGCAGGTGTCTTCACGTTGCTGGTGTCTTCACTTTGCTGGTGTCTTCACTTTGCAGTTGTCTTCACTGCGGATGTCTTCATTTTGCGGGTGTATTCACTTTGCTGGTGTCTTCACTTAGCTGGTGTCTTCACTTTGCGGGTGTCTTCGCTTTGCGGGTGTCTTCTCTTTGCGGGTGTCTTCGCTTTGCAGGTGTCTTCACTTTGCAAGTCTCTTCACGTTGCAAGTATCTTCGCTTTACAGGTGTCTTCACTTTGCAGGTCTCTTCACGTTGCGGGTGTCTTCGCTTTGCAGGTGTCTTCATTTTGCGGGTGTATTCCCTCTGCTGGTGTCTTCGCTTTTCTGTTGTCTTTGCTTTGCTGGCATCTTCACTTTCCTGGTGTCTTTACTTTACTGTTGTCTCCGCTTTGCTTTTATATAAGAACATCAGAACTAGGAGCAGGAGTAGGCTATATGGCCCCTCGAGCCTGCTTTGTCTTTGCTTTGCGTATGTCTTCACTTTGCGGATGTCTTCACTTTGCGGGTGTCTTCACTTTGCAGGTTTCTTCACGTTGCTGGTGTTTTCACGTTGCGGGTGTGTTCGCTTTGCTAGTGTCATCACTTTACTGGTATCTTCACTTTGCGGGTGTTTTCACTTTATGAGTGTCTTCACTTTGCGGGTGTTTTCACTTTGCGGGTGTTTTCACTTTGCTGCTGTTTTCACTCTGCTGGTATCTTCACTATACGGGTGTTTTCGCATTGCTGGTGTCATCGCTTTGCTGGTGTCTTCACTTTGCTTGTCTCTTCACGTTGCGGGTGTCTTCACTTTTCTGCTGTCTTTGCTTTGCTGGCATCTTCACTTTTCTGGTGTCTACTTTGCTGGTGTCTTCACTTTGCTTGTCTCTTCACGTTGTGGGTGTCTTCACTTTTCTGCTGTCTTTGCTTTGCTGGCATCGTCACTTTTCTGGTGTCTACTTTGCTGTTGTCTTTGCTTTGCGTTTACGTAAGGACATAAGAACTAGGAGCAGGAGTAGACTATATGGCCCCTCGAGCCTGCTCCGCCATTCAATGAGATCATGGCTGATCTTTTATGGACTCAGCTCCACTTTCCGGCCCTTTGCTTTACTGGTGTGTTCACTTTGCTGGTCTCTTCACGTTGTGGTTGTCTTGGCTTTGTAGGTGTCTTCACTGTGCTAGTGTCTCACTTTGCAGGTGTATTCACTTTGTTGATGTCTTCACTTTGCAGTTGTCTTCACTTTGTGGTTGTCTTCACTTTGCTGATGTCTTCACTTTGCGGTTGTCTTCACTTTGCGGGTGTATTCACTTTGCTAACGTCTTCACTTTGCAGTTATCTTCATTTTGTGGGTGTCTTCACTTTGCTGACGTCTTCACTTTGCGAGTGTTTTCACTTTGCTGGTGTCTTCATTTTGCTGGTGTCTTCACTTTGCTGGTGTCTTCACTTTGCGGATGTCTTCGCTTTGTGGGTGTCTTCGCTTTGCTGGTGTCTTCACTTTGCTGGTGTCACCAGGATGGTATGTTGCCTCCCTGGTGCAAGGGTCAAGGGTGTCTCGGAGCGGCTGCAGGACATTTGGGGGGGGGGGGGGTGAACAGCCAGCTGTCGTGGTGCACATAGGCACCAACGATATAGGTAAAAAACTGGATGAGGTCCTACAAGCGGAATTCAGGGAGTTAGGAGTTAAACAAAAAAGTAGGACCTCAAAGGTAGTAATCTCAGGATTGCTACCAGTGCCACGAACTAGTCAGAGTAGGAATGTCAGGATAGATAGGATGAATGCGTGGCTCGAGAGATGGTGCAAGAGGGAGGGATTCAAATTCCTGGGGCATTGGGACCGGTTCTGGGGGAGGTGGGACCAGTACAAACCGGACGGTCTGCACCTTGGCAGGACTGGCACCGATGTCCTAGGGCGGGTGTTTGCTAGTGCTGTTGGGGAGGGTTTAAACTAACGTGGCAGGGGGATGGGAACCGATGCAGGAAGTTGGAAGGTAGTAAAACAGTGACAGAAGCAAAAGGAAGTAAGGGGAAAAGTGCAAGGCAGAGAAGGCATAGTCAAAAATCAAAAAGGACGACAGTACAAGGTACAGTAACTGAGGGGAGCTCAGTGAATAGGCCCAGTAATACTAAAAGGAATAAAACTGGAGATGTTAAGATTCAAAACAGAGGTAAAAAAAAAACAACATTAGTGTACTTTACCTGAATGCTCGTAGTATTCGGAATACAGTAAATGAGTTGATGGCACAAATCATCGTGAATGACTATGATTTAGTGGCCATTACTGAAACAAGGTTAAAGGATGGTCATGACTGGGAGTTAAATATCCGAGGGTATCAAACTATTCGGAAGGACAGAGAGGATGGTAAGGGAAGTGGTGTTGCTCTGTTATTTAAGGATGACATCCGGGCAATAGTAAGGGATGACATCGGTGCCATGGAGGATAAGGTTGAATCCATTTGGGTGGAAATCAGGAATAGTAAGGCGGAAAAGACACTGATAGGAGTAGTCTACCGGCCACAAAATAGTAACGTTATCGTGGGGCAGGCAATAAACAAAGAAATAACTGATACATGTAGAAAGGGTACAGCAGTTATCGTGGGGGATTTTAATCTACATGTCGATTGGTTTAACCAGGTTGGTCAAGGCAACCTCGAGGAGGAGTTTATAGAATGTATCCGCGATAGTTTCCTAGAACAGTATGTAATGGAACCTGCGAGGGAACAAGCGGTCCTAGATCTTGTCCTGTGTAATGAGACAGGATTGATTCATGATCTCATAGTTAGGGATCCTCTCGGAAGGAGCGATCACAATATGGTGGAATTTAAAATACAGATGGAGGTGAGAAAGTAAAATCAAATACTAGTGTTTTGTGTTTAAACAAAGGAGATTACAATGGGATGAGAGAAGAACTATCTAAGGTAGACTGGGAGCAAAGACTTTATGGTGGAACAGTTGAGGAACAGTGGAGAACCTTCCAAGCGATTTTTCACTGTGCTCAGCAAAGGTTTATACCAACAAAAAGGAAGGATGGTAGAAAGAGGGAAAATCGACCATGGATATCTAAGGAAATAAGATGCATCATTTAATCCATATACACATTTGTTCAACTTCCACAGTACCCCTTCTGTGTTAGCTGCTTCTTTAGGAAGACGGAGAAAAATGTCTCTCTGGAGCTGATGCCCCTGCAAAAAGGCAGCTTTTATATCTATAGATTTGCAGTCCCATGCCTTTGTGGCTAATAGAGCCAAGAAGATCTTTAAAATAACCTTTCCTGCTGTAGGTGAATCTACCCTTAAGTCCTGATCGTCTAAGTTTTCTTCAAATCCCCTTGCCATATAAGTTCCATCTGGAAGAACCTTTTCTGTACAAATCCATCTGTGGGATAGAGCTTTTTGTCCCCTATCCGGTACTTCCGTGTATACCCCAAATTCACTCCAACTATGCAATTCTTGCTGTTTAGCATCTTTGATAACTTTTTCATCTAATTTATTTGTAGCCACCAAAATCTCACGTGCATGTGGGCTTCTACTTCGAATAGTATTCGTAGTCTTACTCCTGTTCCGAGATCTTGATAAACTACGTCCCCTTTCCTGCCTGGTATCTCGTTCTGTACTGCTACTGCTTGATCTTTCTCTTCTGTAGCGGGATGTCCTTTCAATAGTTCTCGACCTTTTCCTGTGAACCTGTTCACTATCTGATGTACTATCTGAACTAGCACTGCATTTCTGTGCCCTCCATTTTTGAACTTCATTTTCCCAATCCATTGTCTTAACTTCCTCCCCTGAATGCTGTACATTCAACCAATGTTTATACTTTCCAGTGGCCTTCCCTGCTCTACTAATAACAGTTGCATCCTTCCATTGACTAGACCCTTCAGGCAAGTATGTCACTTTTGTACCAACCTTTGGCAGTTGCCCTTTCGGAAAAATGGCCTGATCTAATTTATCAGAAGTATTTATCAGGGCAGTACGGTAGCATGGTGGTTAGCATAAGTGCTTCACAGCTCCAGGGTCCCAGGTTCGGTTCCCGGCTGGGTCACTGTGCGGAGTCTGCACGTCCTCCCCGTGTGTGCGTGGGTTTCCTCCGGGTGCTCCGGTTTCCTCCCACAGTCCAAAGATGTGCGGGTTAGGTGGATTGGCTATGCTAAATTGCCCATAGTGTCCTAAAAAAGTAAGGTTGGGGGGGGGGGGTTGTTGGGTTACGGGTATAGGGTGGATACGTGGGTTTGAGTAGGGTGATCATTGCTCGGCACAACATCGAGGGCTGAAGGGCCTGTTCTGTGCTGTACTGTTCTATGTTCTATGTTCTATCGTGTTCCTCTACAGAAACCCTGTCTATATCAGTTAACTGGTCCTCATAGTTCTGTAACACATGCGTACCAGATGACTCTGGTTCATCGTTCTGTCTGCTCTGTCTAAATTTGAAAATTTGTAATCGGTACCCATTATCCTTGATGAAAGTACCCTAACAGTTTTATTACCATGTTGCAAAATAAATGTTTTGCCATCTATGCCTATGATCTTCCCTAGGCCTTTCCATTCATTAGAATTGTCTCTCTTATAGTATACCATTTCTCCTTGTTGAAAAACGGCATCTGATCGCTGTACATTATGTCTTAAAGCTCTGAGAATTCTTTCAGAGACCTCTGCTTCCAAAAAAGCTTTTCTACTGCTATGTAACGCATTTAAATGTTCAGCAAAACTTGAGCTAATTGTAGTCCCTTCCCAAGCTGGAGGCTAGTCATCCAAAATGGAGGGAATTTTAGGATTTCTACCAAACACTAATTGATAAGGACTATAGCCCCCAACCATCTGCAATGAATTCTTTGCATGTACCGCCCATGCTAAAGCTGAATTTAGCGTGCAGTTTGGTCGATCTCCCAAAATTTTCCGAAGCATGTCATCGATAACAGCATGATTTCTTTCGCAGACACCATTACTAAACGGGCTTTTGGCAGCCGTGTTCATAACTCTGATATTCATGTTTTCACACATATCGCTAAACTCACCATTAGCAAATTCTCCCCCGTTGTCCGTAAAGAATTTTGCTGGTGGACACATTCCTGTCCTGATCCATTTTTCCACAATTTTGTCCAAAATTACTCTCTTTTCTTTACTTTGTACAATCGTTAATTGACTAAATCTGGTAGCTAAATCTACAAAATGCAAAATAAATATATTATTTGCTTTATCCCAGATCTTAAGGTCTATGGCCACAATGTCATTAAAATCCCTGGCCAAAGGTAGGGTTACTGTCGGTCGTGCTGGTGTCCTTCTGTACTTCCTGCAAACTTCACAGTGATCACTAACCTGTTCTATCAGCTTAGAATAGTCATCATCCCTTACCCCTGCATCCTTTAATAAATTTTTCAGCCTCCAAGGAGACGGATGTGCAAATTGCCTATGCAGTTTTACTACAATAAGATTTTTACCAGCTAAAGTCGCATTATCAACTGTCATTAATACATCCTTAACCACTCTACTTGAAACATTATTTGTCAATAATGGAATACAATAATGTCCCGACTGTGTAAATTGTAAGTCCACCGTCTTTCCAAAAACTGTTGCCTTATCCTGTTCCATATCCAGTTTCATGTGTGCTTTCTTCATCGACGGTCTGCTCAGAAGCAAAGGTATCTCACTTGATACAACACCCGTGCTAATAAAATGATTCACTCCAGAAATATTGCAAGGGATCACCATTCTTTTCAACGACTTCAGAGTATTATCATCCCCAAATCTGAAACTTGTGGAACTTTTAAATTCCTTAACCTTGTTACGATTTTCATCATCCAATGAGTCCAGATAACATTTTAACCAGTCAATCCCACAGACAGTAGATGTGCAGCCACTGTCCAATACAGCACAGTTAAAAGATTCTGCAACCAACACCCTCATTGCCTGCGTAAAACAGCTTGTTAATAGGACAATGCCTTCTTTCTGGTCACTATCTTTTTCCTCTTCTGACTCTTCCGTGTCATGTGTCGCTTCAAATACTCTATCATAATGAGTTGGACAGTTCAAAGCATAATGGTATTGAGAGTCACATCGAAAACATCGATTTATCATGCCCCGTGCATTTCTGGGGTTCATCCTCCTATTGTAACTTCTAACTGGGTTTCTGGCTTCATAATTTCCTTGTCTCGGTCTTCTTTTATAGTCTTGAGGTCTGTTCGTAGCCATATGATTTCGCCATCCTGTTAGTAGTGTATCTTCCATATTCTGCCTTATAGCAGGCTGACCTATTTGGGTCATCAGAGCCATTGGAATCGAATGTTTCCCCCCAAAAAATTTTTAAGCTGCTGTAATCTGTTCGAATAAGGTATCGTTATCCGTAAACGGAACTCCTGTCAAAACCAGGAGCCTATCCATGTTGCTCACTCTAGCACAGTCAAGTAATTTAAAGGCCAACACAGGCTGTGGAAATTCCAGCCTGTGTTTCTGCAGCTTTTTATATAGTCTGCCAAATTCCATTATATAGTCTTCCATAGATAAATCCTCCATTTTCCGGAACTTATCAAAATCCGACCATGCTTCATACGCACTTAACAAGTCATCTTTCTTATAAATCTTGTCCATATAAAGTAATAAAGTCGCCAGACCTTCTTCTGAGTCTAGCTCTTCCAACTCCAGCTCAGAAAGCACTTTGTTTCGGATTTTACTGCCATATGGTAAAGAAAGAGCCAATGCCATACCTTGTTTTCTCTTTCCTAAAGCAGTCACCTTAGTCCACATAACTACTGCACTTCTCCATTGGTCGTATGATTCCCTTTCAGAAAATAGGGGAGGATAATCATAACCAACCATCTTTGTCCTGGGTTCAGCCATGTTTCCCTTTTTTTTTTCACTCCTTGGTTTGATCTGGAAAAATTGTATCTTTCAAGCCTTCACAGCAACCATTCTCTGCTACCATTGTTAACATGTACTAGATGCTGTGGTATGAAGAGGCAAGAGTTCAGCTCCTTTTTCACCAACACACCTTTAATGATTCAAACTCACTCTGCACAGAACTCTACAGATCATCACAAGCTCCAGAGTCCACCTGAAGCCCCTGTACATAATCAGTGTCAATCATTAAACACTTAACATAAATGAGACAATCATTGAACACTTAACATAAATGAGACAACTAATTGCAAAGTCTCTTAACCCATTACTTAACAAGGTGCAACAGGTGATTAAGAAGGCAAATGGAATTTTGTCCTTCATTGCTAGAGGGATGGAATTTAAGACTAGGGAGGTTATGTTGCAATTGTATAAGGTGTTAGTGAGGCCACACCTGGAGTATTGTGTTCAGTTTTGGTCTCCTTACTTGAGAAAAGACATACTGGCACTGGAGGGTGTGCAGAGGAGATTCACTAGGTTAATCCCAGAGCTGAAGGGGTTGGATTATGAGGAGAGGTTGAGTAGACTGGGACTGTACTCGTTGGAATTTAGAAGGATGAGGGAGGATCTTATAGAAACATTTAAAATTATGAAGGGAATAGATAGGATAGATGCGGGCAGGTTGTTTCCACTGGCGGGTGAAAGCAGAACTAGGGGACATAGCCTCAAAATAAGGGGAAGTAGATTTAGGACTGAGTTTAGGAGGAACTTCTTCACCCAAAGGGTTGTGAATCTATGGAATTCCTTGCCCAGTGAAGCAATTGAGGCTCCTTCATTAAATGTTTTTAAGATAAAGATAGATAGTTTTTTGAAGAATAAAGGGATTAAGGGTTATGGTGTTCAGGCCGGAAAGTGGAGCTGAGTCCACAAAAGATCAGCCATGATCTCATTGAATGGTGGAGCAGGCTCGAGAAGCCAGATGGCCTACTCCTGCTCCTAGTTCTTATAAGAACATAAGAACATAAGAACTAGGAGCAGGAGTAGGCCATCTGGCCCCTCGAGCCTGCTCCGCCATTCAATTAGATCATGGCTGATCTTTTGTGGACTCAGCTCCACTTTCCGGCCCGAACACCATAACCCTTAATCCCTTTATTCTTCAAAAAACTATCTATCTTTACCTTAAAAACATGTAATGAAGGAGCCTCAACTGCTTCACTGGGCAAGGAATTCCATAGATTCACAACCCTTTGGGTGAAGAAGTTCCTCCTAAACTCAGTCCTAAATCTACTTCCCCTTATTTTGAGGCTATGCCCCCTAGTTCTGCTGTCACCCGCCAGTGGAAACAACCTGCCCGCATCTATCCTATCTATTCCCTTCATAATTTAAATGTTTCTATAAGATCCCCCCTCATCCTTCTAAATTCCAATGAGTACAGTCCCAGTCTACTCAACCTCTCCTCATAATCCAACCCCTTCAGCTCTGGGATTAACCTAGTGAATCTCCTCTGCACACCCTCCAGTGCCAGCACGTCCTTTCTCAAGTAAGGAGACCAAACTGAACACAATACTCCAGGTGTGGCCGCACTAACACCTTATACAGTTGCAACATAACCTCCCTAGTCTTAAACTCCATCCCTCTAGCAATGAAGGACAAAATTCCATTTGCCTTCTTAATCACCTGTTGCACTTGTAAACCAACCTTCTGTGACTCATGCACTAGCACACCCAAGTCTCTCTGAACAGCGGCATGCTTTAATATTTTATCGTTTAAATAATAATCCCGTTTGCTGTTATTCCTACCAAAATGGATAACCTCACATTTGTCAACATTGTATTCCATCTGCCAGACCCGAGCCCATTCACTTAACCTATCCAAATCCCTCTGCAGACTTCCAGTATCCTCTGCACTTTTCGCTTTACCACTCATCTTAGTGTCATCTGCAAACTTGGACACATTGCCCTTGGTCCCCAACTCCAAATCATCAATGTAAATTGTGAACAATTGTGGGCCCAACACGGATCCCTGAGGGACACCACTAGCTACTGATTGCCAACCAGAGAAACACCCATTTATCCCAACTCTTTGCTTTCTATTAATTAACCAATCCTCTATCCATGCTACTACTTTACCCTTAATGCCATGCATCTTTATCTTATACAGCAACCTTTTGTGTGGCACCTTGTCAAAGGCTTTCTGGAAATCCAGATATACCACATCCATCGGCTCCCCGTTATCTACTGCATTGGTAATGTCCTCAAAAAATTCCACTAAATTAGTTAGGCATGACCTGCCTTTAGCGAACCCATGCTGCGTCTGCCCAATGGGACAATTTCTATCCAGATGCCTCGCAATTTCTTCCTTGATGATAGATTCCAGCATCTTCCCTATTACCGAAGTTAAACTCACTGGCCTATAATTTCCTGCTTTCTGCCTACCTCCTTTTTTAAACAGTGGCGTCACATTTGCTAATTTCCAATCCACCGGGACCACCCCAGAGTCTAGTGAATTTCGGTAAATTATCACTAGTGCATCTGCAATTTCCCTAGCCATCTCTTTTAGCACTCTGGGATGCATTCCATCAGGGCCAGGAGACTTGTCTACCTTTAGCCCCATTAGCTTGCCCATCACTCCCTCCTTAGTGATAACAATCCTCTCAAGGTCCTCACCTGTCATAGCCTCATTTCTATCAGTCGCTGGCATGTTATTTGTGTCTTCCACTGTGAAGACTGACCCAAAAAACCTGTTCAGTTCCTCAGCCATTTCCTCATTTCCCATTATTAAAACTCCCTTCTCATCCTCTAAAGGACCAATATTTACCTTAGCCACTCTTTTTTGTCTTATATATTTGTAAAAACTTTTACTGTCTGTTTTTATATTCTGAGCAAGTTTACTCTCATACTCTATCTTACTCTTCTTTATAGCTTTTTTAGTAGCTTTCTGTTGCCCCCTAAAGATTTCCCAGTCCTCTAATCTCCCAGCAATCTTTGCCACTTTATATGCTTTTTCCTTCAATTTGACACTCTCCCTTATTTCCTTAGATATCCACGGTCGATTTTCCCTCTTTCTTCCGTCCTTCCTTTTTGTTGGTATAAACCTTTGCTGAGCACTGTGAAAAATCGCTTGGAAGGTTCTCCACTGTTCCTCAACTGTTCCACCATAAAGTCTTAGCTCCCAGTCTACCTTAGCTAGTTCTTCTCTCATCCCCTTGTAATCTCCTTTGTTTAAACACAAAACACTAGTATTTGATTTTACTTTCTCACCCTCCATCTGTATTTTAAATTCCACCATATTGTGATCGCTCCTTCCGAGAGGATCCCTAACTATGAGATCATGAATCAATCCTGTCTCATTACACAGGACAAGATCTAGGACCGCTTGTTCCCTCGTAGGTTCCATTACATACGGTTCTAGGAAACTATCGCGGATACATTCTATAAACTCCTCCTCACGGTTGCCTTGACCGACCTGGTTAAACCAATCGACATGTAGATTAAAATCCCCCATGATAACTGCTGTACCATTTCTACATGCATCAGTTATTTCTTTGTTTATTGCCTGCCCCACCATATCGTTACTATTTGGTGGCCGATAGACTACTCCTATCAGTGACTTTTTCGCCTTACTATTCCTGATTTCCACCCAAATGGATTCAACCTTATCCTCCATAGCACCGATGTCATCCCTTACTATTGCCCGGATGTCATCCTTAAATAACAGAGCAACACCACCTCCCTTACCATCCACTCTGTCCTTCCGAATAGTTTGATACCCTCGGATATTTAACTCCCAGTCGTGACCATCCTTTAACCATGTTTCAGTAATGGCCACTAAATCATAGTCATTTACGATGATTTGTGCCACCAACTCATTTACTTTATTCCGAATACTACGAGCATTCAGGTAAAGTACACTTATGTTGGTTTTTTTACCTCTGTTTTGAATCTTAACATCTCCAGTTTTATTCCTTTTGTTATTATTGGGCCTATTCACTGTGCTCCCCTCAGTCACTGTACCTTGTACTGTCGCCCTTATGGATTTCTGACTATGTCTTCTCTCCCTTGCACTTTTCCCCTTACTTCCTTTTGTTTCTGTCCCTGTTTTACTACCTTCCAACTTCCAGCATTGGTTCCCATCCCCCTGCCACATTAGTTTAAACCCTCCCCAACAGCTCTAGAAAACGCCCCCCCTAGGACATCGGTTCCAGTCCTGCCCAAGTGCAGACCGTCCGGTTTGTACTGGTCCCACCTCCCCCAGAACCGATCCCAATGCCCCAGGAATTTGAATCCCTCCCTCTTGCACCATCTCTCGAGCCACGCATTCATCCTATCTATCCTGACATTCCTACTCTGACTAGCTCGTGGCACTGGTAGCAATCCTGAGATTACTACCTTTGAGGTCCTACTTTTTAGTTTAACTCCTAACTCCCTGAATTCTGCTTGTAGGACCTCATCCCGTTTTTTACCTATATCGTTGGTGCCTATGTGCACCACGACAGCTGGCTGTTCACCCTCCCCCCCCAGAATGTCCTGCAGCCGCTCCGAGACATCCTTGACCCTTGCACCAGGGAGGCAACATACCATCCTGGAGTCTCGATTGCGTCCACAGAACCGCCTGTCTATTCCCCTTACGATCGAGTCCCCTATCACTATAGCCCTGCCATTTTTCTTCCTGCCCTGCTGTGCAGCAGAGCCAGCCACGGTGCCATGAACCTGGCTGCTGCTGCCTTCCCCTGGTGAGCCATCTCCCTCAACAGTATCCAAAGCGGTATATCTGTTTTGCAGGGAGATGACAGCAGGGGTCACCTGCACTGCCTTCCTACTCTTGCTCTTTCTTTTGGTCACCCATTTTCTATCTCCCTCAGTAACCTTCACCTGCGGTGTGACCAACTCGCTAAACGTGCTATCCACGACCTCCTCAGCATCGCGGATGCGCCAAAGTGAGTCCATCCGCAGCTCCAGAGCCGTCAAGCGGTCTAACAAGAGCTGCAACTGAACACACTTCTTGCACGTGAAGGAGCCAGGGACAGTGGACGTGTCCCTGAGCTCCCACATCGCACACGAGGAGCATGACACGGGTCTGGGATCTCCTGCCAAGTCTTAAACCCTATGTTCTTATGTTCTTCGCTTTGCAGGTGTAGTCACTTTGCTGGTGTCTTCACTTTGCTGGTGTCTTCACTTTGCTGGTGTACTCACTTTGCTGGTGTCTTCACTTTGTGGTTGTCTTCACTTTGCTGGTGTCTTCACTTTGCGGTTGTCTTCACTTTGCTGGTGTCTTCACTTTGCGGGTGTCTTCACTTTGCAGGTGTGTTCATTTTGCGGGTGTCTTCACTTTGCGGTTGTCTTCACTTTGCGGGTGTTTTCACTTTGCTGATGTCTTCACTTTGCTGGTATCTTCACTTTGCTGGTGTTTTCACTTTGCTGGTGTTTTCACTTTGCTGGTGTTTTCACTTTGCTGGTGTCTTCACTTTGCAGGTGTATTCATTTTGCTGGTGTCTTCACTTTGCGGGTGTCTTCACTTTGAGGGTGTCTTCACTTTGAGGGTGTCTTCGCTTTGCTGGTGTCTTCACTTTGCTGGTATCTTCACTTTGCTGGTGTCTTCGCTTTGCAAGTGTAGTCACTGCTGGTTACTTCACTTTGCGGGTGTTTTCACTTTGCTGGTATCTTCACTTTCCTGGTGTCTTCGCTTTGCGGGTGTAGTCACTTTGCTGGTTACTTCACTTTGCGGGTGTTTTCACTTTGCTGGTATCTTCACTTTGCGGGTGTTTTCACTTTGCTGGTATCTTCACTTTGCGGGTGTCTTCACTTTGCGGGTGTTTTCAGTTTGGAGGTGTTTTCACTTTGCTGGTGTCTTCGCTTTGCGGGTGTAGTCACTTTGCGGGTGTCTTCACTTTGCCGGTGTCTTCACTTTGCGGGTGCCTTCACTTTGCGGGTGCCTTCACTTTGCTGGTATCTTCACTTTGTGGGTGTCTTCACTTTGCTGATATCTTCACTTTGCGGGTGTCTTCACTTTGCGGGTGTTTTCAGTTTGGAGGTGTTTTCACTTTGCTGGTATCTTTGCTTTGCCAATGTTTTCACTTGGCTGGTGTCTTCACTTTGCTGGTGTCTTCACTTTGCGGGTGTCTTCACTTTGCGGGTGTTTTCACTTTGCTGGTATCTTCACTTTGCGGGTGTTTTCACTTTGCTGGTATCTTCACTTTGCGGGTGTCTTCACTTTGCGGGTGTTTTCAGTTTGGAGGTGTTTTCACTTTGCTGGTGTCTTCGCTTTGCGGGTGTAGTCACTTTGCGGGTGTCTTCACTTTGCCGGTGTCTTCACTTTGCGGGTGCCTTCACTTTGCGGGTGCCTTCACTTTGCTGGTATCTTCACTTTGTGGGTGTCTTCACTTTGCTGATATCTTCACTTTGCGGGTGTCTTCACTTTGCGGGTGTTTTCAGTTTGGAGGTGTTTTCACTTTGCTGGTATCTTTGCTTTGCCAATGTTTTCACTTGGCTGGTGTCTTCACTTTGCTGGTGTCTTCACTTTGCGGGTGTCTTCACTTTGCGGGTGTTTTCAGTTTGGAGGTGTTTTCACTTTGCTGGTATCTTTGCTTTGCCAATGTTTTCACTTGGCTGGTGTCTTCACTTTGCTGGTGTCTTCACTTTGCGGGTGTCTTCACTTTGCGGGTGTCTTCACTTTGCTGGTGTCTTTGCTTTGCAGGTGTAGTCACTTTGCTGGTGTCTTCGCTTTGCGTGTGTCTTCACTTTGCGTTTGTCTTCAATTTACTGCTGTCTTCAATTTGCAGAATTTTCACTTTGCTGGTGTCTTCGCTTGGCTTGTGTCTTCACTTTGCAGGTGTCTTCAATTTACTGGTGTCTTCACTTTTCTGTTGTCTTCACTTTGCGGGTGTCTTCACTTTGCGGGTGTCTTCACTTGGATTGGATTGGATTTGTTTATTGTCACGTGTACCGAGGTACAGTGAAAAGTATTTTTCTGGAAGCAGCTCAACAGATCATTCAGTACATGGAAGAAAAGGGAATTAAACAAAATTCAAGAAAATACAAGAAAATACATAATAGGGCAACATAAGATATACAATGTAACTACATAAGCATTGGCATCGGATGAAGCACACAGGGTGTAGTGTTAATGAGGTCAGTCAATAAGAGGGTCATTTAGGAGTCTGGTGACAGTGGGGAAGAAGCTGTTTTTGAGTCTGTTCGTCCGTGTTCTCAGACTTCTGAATCTCCTGCCCGATGGAAGAAGTTGGAAAAGTGAGTAAGCCGGGTGGGAGGGATCCTTGATTATGCTGCCTGCTTTCCCCCGGCAGCGGGAGGTGTAGATGGAATCAATGGATGGGAGGCAGGTTTGTGTGATGGACTGGGCGGTATTCACGACTCTCTGAAGTTCCTTGCGGTCCTGGGCCAAGCAGTTGCCATACCAGGCTGTGATGCAGCCCGATAGGATGCTTTCTGTAGTGCATCTGTAAAAGTTGGTAAGGGTTAATGTGGACATGCTGAATTTCCTTAGTTTCCTGAGGAAGTATAGGCGCTGTTGTGCTTTCTTGGTGATAGCGTCGACGTGAGTGGACCAGGACACATTTTTGGTGATGTACACCTCTAGCAATTTGAAACTGCTAACCATCGCCACCTCGGCCCCGTTGATGCTGACAGGGGTGTGTACAGAACTTTGCTTCCTGAAGTCGATGACCAGCTCTTTAGTTTTGCTGGCATTGAGGGAGAGATCGTTGTCGTTACACCACTCCACTAGGTTCTCTATCTCGCTCCTGTATTCTGACTCGTCGTTATTCGAGATCCGGCCCACTATGGCGTATCGTCAGCAAACTTGTAGATGGAGTTGGAACCAAGTTTTGCCACGCAGTCGTGTGTGTACAGGGAGTAGAGTAGGGGGCTAAGTACGCAGCCTTGAGGGGCACCGGTATTGAGGACTATTGTGGAGGAGGTGTTGCTGTTCATACTTACTGATTGTGGTCTGTTGGTCAGAAAATCAAGGATCCAGTTGCAGAGTGGAGAGGCAAGTCCTAGGTCTTGGAGCTTTGATATGAGCTTGGCTGGGATTATGGTGTTGAAGGCGGAGCTGTAGTCAATAAATAGGAGTCTGATATAGGAGTCCTTGTTTTTGAGATGCTCTCGGGATGAGTTTAGGGCCAGAGAAATGGCGTCTGATGTGGACCGGTTGCGACGGTATGCGAATTTAAGTGGGTCAAGGCGTTCCGGGAGAATGGAGGTGATGCGCTTCATGATCAGCCTCTTGAATCACTTCATTACAACTGACGTCAGGGCCACCGGGCGGTAGTCATTGAGGCATGTTGCCTGGTTCTTCTTTGGTACCGGTATGATGGTGGTCTTCTTGGTGGGGACCTCAGAGTGGAGTAGGGATAGGTTAAAGATGTCTGTGAATACCTCTGCCAGCTGGTCTGCGCAGGCTCTGAGTGCACGACCAGGGATTCCGTCCGGGCCCATCGCCTTCTGTGGGTTCACTTTCAGGAAGGCCGATCTGACTTCGGAAGCTGTGATGGTGGGTATGGGTGAATTATGGGCTGCTGGGGCACTCGACAGCGGGTTGTTGTTTACCTGCTCAAACCGAGCATTGAATGCATTAAGTTCATCGGGGAGAGGTGCGCTGCTGCCAGAGATACTGCTCGGTTTCGCTTTGTAGCCGTTATGTTATTTAGTCCTTGCCACAACCGCCGAGGGTCTGTCTGTGACTCTAGCTTAGTTTGATATTCTCTCTTGGCATCTCGGATGGCTTTGCGGAGGTCGTACCTGGATTTCTTGAATCGGACAGGGTCGTCTGCCTTGAACGCCTCAGATCTGTCCTTCAGTAGGGAGTCAATCTCCCGGTTGAGCCATGGTTTCCGGTTGGGGAACGTAGGTACTGCTTTCTTTGGCACGCAGTCATCCACACATTTGCTGATGAAGAATGTGACGGTGGTGGCATACTCATTTCAGTTAGTCGCTGAGTTCTTAAATATGGACCAGTCCACTGTCTCTAAGCAGTCACGCACGAGCTCTTCTGTCTCCTCGGACCAGCACTGCACAACCTTCTTAGCTGGATTCTCCCGCTTGAGTTTCTGCTTGTAAGCCGGGAGAAGGAGCACAGTCTTATGGTCTGATTTCCCAAAATGCAGTCGGGGGATGGAACGGTAGGCGCCCTTGATTTTTGAGTAGCAGTGGTCAAGAGTGTTGTTGCCCCTGGTGGGACAGGAGATGTGCTGATAAATAGAAACATACATGGAAAATATAAGCAAGAGCAGGCCATTCGGCCCTGCGAACCTGAGCCACCATTCATTATGATCATGGCTGATCGTCAAGTTGAATACCCTGATCCCCCCTCCACCACCACCCACCCCCCGCCCCCCCTCCATGTCCCTTGATCCTTTTAACCCCAAATCTATTTCTAATTCCTTCTTGAAATTACACAACTACTTTCTGTGGTAGTGAATTCCAGATTCACCACTCTCGGGATGACGAAATTTCTCCTCACCTCAGCCTTAAAAGTTTTATCCCCTTATCCTCAAACCATGACCCCCCGACCTCACCCCAGTTCTGGACTACCCCACCAGAGTCTCAGTTAACCCTGAAGAAGGTGCTGGTGGTTGTTCTACTGTGGAAAGTGCAAAAAAAGACAATCTCGTGTTTCAAAGCCCGCGGCCAAGTACACCAGGTCTGGAAAGAAGCCGTGAGCGGCAGCGGCGCCAAGTTGAGGCAGAAAGTGACAGAGTGTGGAAAGAAATTCAGTCAGCAGCCCAGGAGTAGTGAAGAGCTCTACAGATGTGAGGGGAGTCACTCCCAGGAAGAGTGTTGATTTAAGAAAGCAGTGTGTTTTGCCTGTGATTGAAAAGGACACATTAGGCACAAGTGAAGGAATAGCAAGGCCTGTCCATGGAAAACAGGGCCTCCGAGGAAAAGCAGGGTCAGCCCAGGGAAAGCAGGGCCTGTCCAGGGAAACCAGGACATCCCAGGGAAAGCAGGGCCTACCCAGGAAAATCAGGGCCTGCCCAGGGAAAGCAGGGCCTACCCGGGGAAATCAGGGCCTGCCCAGTGAAAACAGTCCTGTCTAGGGAAAGCAGGGTGTGGTGAACCACTGTACACCTGTATTAGGGGATGTAGGGTAGGATCTGTACTACAGGTTCGCCGGTAGCCCCTGCCGGCTGGCTTTGCCCAGTAGGAGCTGTATAAATATGCGTGTCCTCCATTGATCTGCCATTTCGCCAGCTGCAGCAGGAGGCCACGCATCTGACTGCAATAAAGCCACAGTTGTACCCAACCTTAGTATTTGTGCAATTGATCGTGTATCACAGGGCCTACCCAGGGAAATCAGGGCCTTTCAGGGAAAGCAGGGCCTGTCCAGGGAAAGCAGGGCCTGCCCAGGGAAAGCAGGCCCGCCCAGGGAAAGCAGGGCCTGTCCAGGGAAAGCAGGCCCGCCCAGGGAAAGCAGGGCCTACCCAGGGAAATCAGGGCCTTTCAGGGAAAGCAGGGCCTGTCCAGGGTACAAGGGCCCTCCTAGGGAAAGCAGGGCCTGCCCAGGGAAAGCAGGGTCTTCCCAGGGAAAGCAGGCCCGCCCAGGGAAAGCAGGGCCTGCCCAGGGAAAGCAGGGCCTACCCAGGGAAAGCAGGGCCTGCCCAGGGAAAGCAGGGCCTACTTAGGGAAAGCAGGCCTGCCCAGGGAAAGCAGGCCTGCCCAGGGAAAGTAGGGCCTGCCCAGGGAAAGCAGGGCCTACCCAGAGAAAGCAGGGCCTGCCCAGGGAAAGCAGGGCCCATCCAGGGAAAGCAGCACCTACCCAGGGAAAGCAGGGCCTGCCCAGGGAAAGCAGGCCCACCCAGGGAAAGCAGGCCCGCCCAGGGAAAGCAGGGCCTGCCCAGGGAAAGCAGGGCCTACCCAGGGAAAGCAGAGCCTGCCCAGGGAAACCAGGGCCCGTCCAGGGAAAGCAGGACCTGCCCAGGGAAAGCAGGGCCTGCCCAGTGAAAGCAGCATCTACCCAGGGAAAGCAGGGTCAGCCCAGGGAAAGCAGGGCCTGCCCAGGGAAAGCAGGCCCGCCCAGGGAAAGCAGGGCCTGCCCGGGGAAAGCAGGGCCTACCCAGGGAAATCAGGGCCTGCCCAGGGAAAGCAGGGCCTGCCCAGGGAAAGCAGGCCCACCCAGGGAAAGCAGGGCCTTCCCAGGGAAAGCAGGGCCTGCCCAGGGAAAGCAGGGCCTACCCAGGGAAAGCAGAGCCTGCCCAGGGAAACCACGGCCTTTCAGGGAAACCAGGGCCTGTCCAGAGAAAAAGGGCCCTCCCGGGGAAGACAGGGTCAGCCCAGGGAAAGCAGGAGATTCCCAGGGAAAGCAGGGTCTGTCCAGTGAAAGCAGAGTCACCAATCTGGCCCCAGTGCACAGCATGGACGGCAATTTAGAAAACGGACCAATCATCTTTCCAGTAAATAATATAAAGGTGCGAAGAGTATCCCCAATTACAAAAATGTTAATTGTCAATAGTTGACAATCAAGATCGTGGTAAACACAGGAGCCTCTGCCACGGTAGTTGAAGAACAAATTTACCAATACCTCCGGAGTTGGGGTTCAATCCATGAGATTAAGGAACACTGCAGCCAGGCTGGCCATATATATGGATGAGACTATAAAGAT
This sequence comes from Scyliorhinus canicula, assembly GCF_902713615.1. Lineage (NCBI taxonomy): Eukaryota > Metazoa > Chordata > Chondrichthyes > Carcharhiniformes > Scyliorhinidae > Scyliorhinus > Scyliorhinus canicula. The sequence goes on from NC_052157.1 coordinate 52,984,189, forward strand.
CGTGGGGTCAACAATGGCCCCTTTGAGTCACAGGCAGCAATCTGCCCAACTACCCTTAATGTAATTTCAACCAGAGGTCAAGTTTGATGGGGTGTGATTAGCTCCAAGAGATCAAGATAAACTGACTGGAAATTTCTAAGAAAGGTCTGCTTCAACCTTCAGCCTGCATGAAGTCCAAAGGAAAAACCAAGAGGTATTCCAGGAGGAATTGGGTAAAATCAGAGGGTTAAAAGCCAAGATTCATGGAAATCCTAAAGCTGCACCAAGGTTCTATAGGGCAGATCTGTGCCTCATCCATTGCATGAAAAAAAGTGGTGACTGAGTTGAGGCGGTTAGAGGATTTGGGCATCATCAAACCCGTAAAATTTGCAGAGTAGACGGCGCCCATTGTACCTGTTGTGAAACCCGACAAGACCACGTCTGCAGAAACTACAAGTTGATGGTAAACCAGGGGGCAAAATTACTCTACCCCTAAAATAGAGGGCCCCGTATGTGAAGTTGGCTGGACATGAGTCATGCTTACCAACACATGAACTGGATGATGCTTCCAGAGAATTTGTCACTATTAACACGCACAAGGGGCTATATCAGTATGCGCAATTACCATTTGGGGTCTTGCTGTCTTGTGCCATTTTTCAAGGTAATATGCAGTGTCTACTGCAAGGTTTACCAAAAGTAGTTGTCTACTTAGACGATGTGCTGAAAATGGGAGCCACAGGACGGCATGTGGAGCAGTGGTTAGCGCTGGGACTGCGGCGCTGAGGACCTGGGTTCAAATCCCAGCCCTGCATCACTGTCCGTGTGGAATTTGCACAATCACTCCGTGTCTGCGTGGGTTTCACCCCCACAACAACAAAGATGTGCAGGTTAGGTGGATTGGCCACGCTAAATTGCCCCTTAATTGGAAAAAAAATAATAATTGGGTACTCTAAATTTATATTGTAAAAGAATGGGAGCCACAAAGGAGGAGTATTTAGCCAATCTGGAAGAAAGCTTTGAAAGATTCCAGAATGCTGGAATGCAGTTAAATTTCTCTAATGCACCTTTCAAGCGAATGAGGTGGATTCTGTTGCTTATCGAGTGGATGCACCAAGGGTTACACCCAATGGAAGATAAACTAAGGACTATGCAACGTTGGGCTTTGTCATTGGCTGCTTACGTATACACTTTCCAACACCGACCAAAACAGACATCGCCAACACAGACACCTTACCAGAAAGTACGTCACCCCCATCAGTGCCTCAGGAAATCGTCTTAACCCTAACTTTCTTGATACCTTACCTGTATCTGCGCAACAAACAAAGTACTGGACCCAGAGAGAGATCCAATATTGTCAAAAGTCATGCATGTGACTGGACATGGTTGGTGTCATAACAGGACGTCACAACTGTTGAAGCTTTATCAAACAAGGAAGGATGAACTTAGCTGCAAGGATGGTCTCCTGTGGAGAGCGAGAATGATTACCCCCCTCCCCCGCCGGACCAGGAAGAATGTTTGATGAATTGCACAGCAGCCGCCCTTGAATGTCAAAGATGAAGATGTTGGCTCGTAGTCACGTTTGGTGACCCGGGATAGACGCAGATATCAAAGGAATGGTAAAACAGTGCTTCCAATGCCAACGGCAACAGAAATTACCAACTGCAGCCCCAACGCACCTTTGGGTATGGCCAGGCCGGCCTTAGGTGAAATTGTAAGTCGAGTGCTCATGTCCATTCATGGGTACAGTGTTCCTGCTGTTAGTGGACAGGCATTCAAAGTGGTTAGACATTTCCGAAGCTAGAGTGGAGAAGCTACGTCACGGCTTCGTCCTTCACAGTCTGCCAGAGCTACTGGTTTCAGACACCAGGACAGAATTTACCAGTGCTGAGTTCCAACACTTCATGTTTACAAACGGGATTAAATACACATGTACAGCACCTCTCCTCGAATGGACAATCCATTCAGGGGGGTGGTTTTCGAGGGGAGGGGGGGGCTGCGAGAGGTCTTTGGAAGTAGATAGCCCAGTGTTGGTCCCAAGGCTTTTGCAGAAGTGGACCGAGTTGGGTCCCAAGTCTGTGGCAGGGGACAAAACGGGCCAAGTACTGTTCCAGTGGGGACTGAAGAAGTTAAGAACACTTTACACCGTTGCTGGATGACCTCTACTGTTGAGACACAACCTGTTGAGCTACGCTGCCCCCAGCAGAAGAGGAAGTTCCCAGATAGACTGAGTTCATAATGAACTGTGTTAAAAATACTGATTACTGATGTTGCTGATGGAACCATCAATTCTACGGACACGTGCTTGTAGGATTAGAATAGCGGTTTTAATATACTTACAACAGAGCCAGCCTGTTCACCGTTGAACTTTCGATGATTTGGCCGGCTGGCTCTGTGGCAGGGATCTTTATACAGCAGCTCCAAGGGGAGGAGTTCTGGGCAGAGCCAAGGGGGGAGCCCAGTACAAGCTCTCGAGTACTCCCAGAGCTACTCCCCCTGGTGGTCAGGTAGTGCAACTTCACTTACAATATCGGTACATATATACAATGGGAACAGAGTGACATTGGTAACTTATAATACCGTGTGACTCTCATTCACCACATTCACCCCCTGTGAAAAAAATCAAGTCCGGTGGGGGTGGTGGTTCACAGAGTTAGTCTGTCCGGTGGACAAATTGTTCGTTGCGATCTGTGGAGCACCGGGGTTGCAGCCTCTTGCGGTGGCTGGGTGGGTGTTGAGAGCTGGGGTACGATGGCAGACTCCGGGGCAGGTCTCGTCCAAACTTCATACACCTCTGGCTCGACCGGAGACTGGGGCGCTGGGGGCGGGCTGGTGCTGGCGCGTGGAACAGGTGGGGTGAGCTTGCGGGATCGGGGGCGCGAGGGGGCGGCAGCATAGGGAACGGGGTGAGGGGTTCCTCAGTGGGGGTAGGGGGGTGGCTGGATCCAGCGGGTGCCAGGTCCCGAAGGGATACTGTGGTGACCGTCCGGGAACTCCACGAATGCGTAATGGGGGTTGGAATGGAGGAGGCGCACCTTTTCAACAAGGGGGTCGGTTTTGTGCGCCCTGACATGCTTCCTCAGGAGAACCGGGCCTGGTGTCCTCAGCCACGCCGGAAGTGAGACCCCGGTGGTAGTGCCCCTAGAAAAAATGAAGAGCCGCTCGTGAGGGGTTTGATTGGTCGCTGTACAGAGGAGGGATCTAATTGCGTGGAGCGCGTCTGGGAGGACTTCTTGCCATTGGGAGACTTGGAGTTTTCTAGACCGGAGGGTCAGTAGGACGGTCTTCCAGACCGTCGCGTTCTCCCTCGCCACCTGCCCATTCCCCCTGGGGTTGTAGCTGGTAGTCCTGCTCGAGGCGATGCCCTTGTCGAGCAGGTACTGACGCAGCTCGTCGCTCATAAAGGACGAACCCCGGTCGCTGTGCACGTAGCTGGGGAAACCAAACAGGGTGAAGACACTATACAGGGCCCTAATGACTGTGTGGGAGGTCATGTCGGGGCACGGGATGGCAAAAGGGAATCGGGAAAACTCGTCTATGATGTTAAGGAAATAAATGTTCTTGTTAGTGGAGGGGAGTGGCCCTTTGAAATCGATCGCAAGGCGTTCAAAGGGCCTAGAAGCCTTGAACAGGTGGGCCCTGTCTGGTCTATAGAAGTGCGGTTTGCACTCTGCACAGATTGGGCAGTCCCTGGTGACCGCTTTTACCTCCTCGTTGGAGAAAGGCAGGTTTCGGGCTCTGATGTAGTGGGCGAGCCGGGTGACCCCTGGATGGCAGAAGTCGTTGTGGATGACTTTCAGTCTGTCAATCTGCGCGCTGGCGCATGTCCCGTGGGATAGGGCATCCGAGGGCTCGTTGAGCTTACCTGGTCGATATTTAATATCGTAACTATGGGTGGAGAGTTCGTTCCTCCACCGAAGGATTTTATCGTTTTTTATTTTGCCCCTTTGCGAGTTGTCAAACATAGTTCCTCCAGTGACGGACAGCCTCCACGATGGCTTGTGCTTCCTTCTCGACTGAGGAGTGTCGGAGTTCTGAAGCGGATAGGGTACGGGAGTAAAATGCAACGGGCCTCCCTGCCTGATTCAAAGTGGCTGCTAGAGCTACCTCTGAGGCATCGCTCTCAACCTGAAAGGGAGTGGATTCATCCACCGCCCGCATGGCTGCTTTGGTGATGTCCTCCTTGATGCAGCTGAAGGCCTGGCGCGCCTCAGCTGACAGGGAAAATCGTGTGGCCTTAAAGAGTGGGCGGGCTTTGTCCGGATATTGAGGGACTCACTGGACGTAGTATGAAAAGAACCCCAAGCACCGTTTGAGGGCCTTGGGGCAATGAGGGAGGGGGAGTTCTAAGAGGGGGCGCATACGGTCTGGGTCTGGGCCCAGGACTCCGTTTTCCACGACGTAGCCGAGGATGACCAGTCTGTTTGTGCGGAAAACGCATTTCTCCTTGTTATAAGTGAGGTTTAATTTCTGTGCCGTATGGAGAAAACGGTGGAGGTTGGCGTTGTGGTCCTGCTGGTCATAGCCGCCGATGGTAACATTGTCCAGATACGGAAACGTGGCCCGCAGCCCGTACTGGTCTACCATTCGGTCCATTGCTCGTTAGTAACGCCGAAGGGAACCTGGAGGAAATGGAAGAGGCGGCCATCGGCCTCGAACGCCGTGTAGTGGCGGTCCTCCAGGCAGATTGGGAGCTGGTGGTATGCAGACTTCAGATCCACCGTGGAAAATAGCCGATATTGAGCGATCTGGTTAACCATGTCTGCAATTCTGGGGAGGGGATACGCGTCTAGGAGCGTAAAGCGATTAATGGTCTGACTATAGTCGACGACCATGTGAAATTTTTCCCCGGTCTTGACGACCACCACCTGAGCTCTCCAGGGATTATTACTGGCCTCTATGATCCCCTCACTGAGCAGCCGTCGGACCTCCGATCGGATAAAGACCCTATCCTGTAGGCTGTATCGCCTGCGAGTAGCTACTGGTTTGCAATCTGGAGTGAGATTGGCGAAGAGAGGAGGGGGGAGATGCGCAGCGTGGCGAGGCTGCAGATAGTAAGTGGGGGCAGGGGCCCGCCGAAGCTGAGGGTGGGGCTCTTGAGGTTGCACTGGAAATCCAGGCCTAATAAGAGTGGCGCGAAGAGGTCGGGCAGGACATAAAGTTTAAATTTTGAATAACTAGCGCCTCGAATTGTGAGCGTAGCGACGGTGCGTCCTTGGATTTGGACTGAGTGGGAGCCCGAAGCGAGGGCCATAGTTTGGCTCACAGGAAAAGTAGGAAGTGAACAGCGTCTTACCAGCCTCTGGGTGTATGAAGCTCTCGGTGCTCCCGGAGTCAAAGGGGCATGGCGTGCTGTACCCGTTGATCTGGACCTTCGCCATCGAACTTCGTAGGTGCTTGGGGCAGGATTGATCTAGGGTGACCGCGTTGAGTTGCGGGCCGTGTGATGGGTACCCGGGGAAGTCGTAGTCTTCCGAGTGGGCGTCCGGTCGAGTAGATGCCGGTACGTTTTGGCGAGCTTGATGCAGGATCGCTGCGCTGAGTTGCGGGCCGTGTGATGAGTGCCTGGGGAAGTCGTAGTCTTCTGTTGAGCTATCTGAGCATGGAGATGCAGATGGGGCCCGTGGATCGCACGTGATGAGCGACGAGGAAGATGGCGTCCAAGATGGCGACCCCCATGGATCGCATGTGGCGGGAGGGGGTGGAGTCGGGGCGTAGGCCGCAGCGTTTCGGGCCCCGCGGGCCCGCAGGTGCTGGGAGCGATTTGTTCTCTCTACTGGGGAGTTAGAAACTGGGGCCCTTTTCGCGAGGCACACTCTGGCATAGTGGCCTTTCTTCCCGCAGCTGCTGCAAGTCATGGATCGGGCTGGGCAGTGCTGCCGCAGGTGCTGGCTTTGTCCACAGAAATGGCAGGCTGGGGCAACTGAGTAGCTGGCTGGGGCCGCAGAGTAACTGGCTTTGGCAGCGCGGTAGCTGGGGGGCCGTGCGGCACAGGCCTGGGGGAGTTGTTGGTCGGGGCCCACGATGAGATTGCGGGGTCCGCGGGAAACGAGGTGAGGCTGCGGAAGGAGACTTCCATAGTGGTAGCAGCCTCCACAGTAGTATCTAAGTCCTGGGCCCCCTTTTCTAGCAGTCTTTGGCGCACATAGTTCGATCTAAGGCCCGCGACAAAAACGTCCCGCACAGCAAGCTCCCTATGTTCAGCCGCGGTAACGGCCTGATAATTACAGTCATTAGAGAGATTGTTCAGTTCACGTACAAATTCAGTTAGCGTTTCTGTAGGCCGCTGACGGCGAGTCGTAAACACATGGCGTGCATAAACCTCATTAATGGGCCTAACGTACATTTTGTCCAATATCACCAGCGCTGCGGTGTAAGAACCGGCCGGAGTTAGCTGTGTGGAGATCCTGTGGCTTACCCTCGCGTGCAGTAGGCTGAGCTTTTGTTCCTCCGTTATTTCAGCGGTGCTGGCTTCTGCCAGGTAGGCCTTAAAACATCACAGCCAGTGGGAAAAAAATGTCTTTAGCCTCTGCAACCTGCGGGTCGAGTTCTAGGCGTCCGGGCTTGAGGGCGGCTTCCATGATTTACTTTGACTGTTTTGTAAGTATATTAAATTGATGGAACCATCAATTCTACAGGCACGTGCTAGTAGGATTAGAACAGCGGTTTTAATATACTTACAACAGACCCAGCCTGTTCGCCGTTGAACTTTCGATGAACTGGCCGGCTGGCTCTGTGGCACGGATCTTTATACAGCAGCTAAAGGGGGAGGAGTTCTGGGCGGAGCCAAGGGGGAGCCCAGTACAAACTCTCGAGTATCATAGAATCATAGAACTTACAGTGCAGAAGGAGGCCATTCAGCCCATCGAATCTGCACCAGCTCTTGGAAAGAGCACCCTACCCAACGTCAACAACTCCACCCTATCCCCATAACCCAGTAACCCCACCCAACACTAAGGGCAATTTTGGACACTAAGGGCAATTTATCATGGCCAATTCACCTAACCTGCATATCTTTGGACTGTGGGAGGAAACCGGAGCACCTGGAGGAAACCCATGCACACACGAGGAGGACGTGCAGACTCCGCATCGACAGTGACCCAAGCCGGGAATCGAACCTGGGACCCTGGAGCTGTGAAGCGATTGGGCTATCCACAACACTACCGTGACTCCCAGAGCTTCTCCCCCTGGTGGTCAGGTAGTGCAACTGCACTTACAATATCGGTACATATATACAATGGGAACAGAGTGACATAGGTAACTTATAATACCGTGTGAATCTCATTCGCCACAGTTGCCTTGTGAATAGTTTTCATAGTATGTTGTAGTAAAAGAGTTAGTGGGAGGGGGGCTGGAATTGTACTTGTCCAAGCTCTGACAACGTTTCAGCGAGCTTCGATCAGCTCTAGCACTTGTTATTGACATTGCGCCAGTCATGAAACAGATCGGGCTTCCGGGCGTGTAGGTCAGCAAAGTCACAGAACAAAAGCGGAGGTTCCTGAGAAGGCAGTGACTCACTCTGAAGGGTAAAGAGTACAGAATTAGGGCTTCAGGGACAATTCAGACGCTGCTGAAACAAGAAGGGACAATTCCACAGGGAGCCCCTGAACAGACAACAGGAAGGAACTCGCAGGTGGACATGTAAATCTTCAGAAAGCACACAGCCAGAGCCCAGACACGCAGCTGGGCCTCTCTCTCTCTCTCTGAATCACAGAACCGCTGAAAACATAGTACAGAAGAGGCCCTTCAGTCCATCGAGTCTGCACCAACACATGAAAAACACCTGACCTACCCAATCCCATTTGTCAGCACTTGGGCTAGCCTTGGAACTCTGCCACTCTCATTTACTATCTCTGTCCTTCTGCCTCTCATTGTGCCTCCTTGCCCCTCTCTCTCCCTCTCTGTGCCCCTCTCTATGTCTCTGTCTCTCTCAGTGTGTGTCTCTCTCTGTGACTCTCTATCTCTCTCTGAGTATCTCACCGTCTCTTTCTGTCACTCTCTCTCTCTTGCTCTCTCTCTCTCTGCCTCTGTCTCTCACTCTCTGTCTCTCTCACTCTCTCTCTTTGTCTCGCTCTGTCTCTCTCTCTCTCTCTTTCTGTCTCTATCTCTCTGTCTCTCTCTCTCTGTCTCTCTCTTGCTATCTCTCTCTCACTCTGTCTCTCACTCTCTGTCTCTCACTCTCTTGTCTCTCTCCCGCTCTCTGTCTCCCTCTCTGTCTCACATTCTCTGTCTCAATCTCTCTCTGTGTTCTCTCTCTTGATGCTTGTCTCTCTGCCTCATTCTCTGGCTATCTCTCTGTCTCCCTCTGGGTGCGCTCCGATGGCCACGCTGCGCAGGAAACAGTATACTGCAGCACAGTGTGACAATGAAAGCCAGGAGACACCGTTCCCAGGGACTACCAGCTCGCATGCCTCGCGAGATCCAACACGATCCAGATGGAATAATACTCATAGGTGTCTCCAAGAGGGTTGGAGGCCCCCAGTTACAAGCCCTTTGGGCAGTGTGGTGCTCTGACGCTGGTCCCACCTGGGCACACTGGCAGTGCCAGCTTGACACTTTGGCAATGACACCTGGGTACCAGCCTTGCACTGGCCAGGGAGAACTGCCAGAGTACCAGGTAGTGCTGGCAGGAGCACTGCCAGGGTACCAGGTTGGTGGTGCCAAGCTGGCATTTTTGCATGTGTGTGATTGGGCTGGGGATGCCCGGCGTGAGTGTTTACAGTGCAGGAGGGACCCTCCCATAGCGTGTTCGAGCTGGGGGAGAGATCAGGAGGGACCCTCCCATAGCGTGTTCGAGCTGGGGGAGAGATCAGGAGGGACCCTCCCATAGCGTGTTCGAGCTGGGGGAGAGATCAGGAGGGACCCTCCCATAGCGTGTTCGAGCTGGGGGAGAGATCAGGAGGGACCCTGCCATAGCATGTTCGAGCTGGGGGAGAGATCAGGAGGGACCCTCCCATAGCGTGTTCGAGCTGGGGGAGAGATCAGGAGGGACCCTCCCATAGCGTGTTCGAGCTGGGGGAGAGATCAGGAGGGACCCTCCCATAGCGTGTTCGAGCTGGGGGAGAGATCAGGAGGGACCCTCCCATAGCGTGTTCGAGCTGGGGGAGAGATCAGGAGGGACCCTCCCATAGCGTGTTCGAGCTGGGGGAGAGATCAGGAGGGACCCTCCCATAGCGTGTTCGAGCTGGGGGAGAGATCAGGAGGGACCCTCCCATAGCGTGTTCGAGCTGGGGGAGAGATCAGGAGGGACCCTCCCATAGCGTGTTCGAGCTGGGGGAGAGATCAGGAGGGACCCTCCCATAGCGTGTTCGAGCTGGGGGAGAGATCAGGAGGGACCCTCCCATAGCGTGTTCGAGCTGGGGGAGAGATCAGGAGGGACCCTCCCATAGCGTGTTCGAGCTGGGGGAGAGATCAGGAGGGACCCTCCCATAGCGTGTTCGAGCTGGGGGAGAGATCAGGAGGGACCCTCCCATAGCGTGTTCGAGCTGGGGGAGAGATCAGGAGGGACCCTCCCATAGCGTGTTCGAGCTGGGGGAGAGATCAGGGATCACTTCAGGGGCTTTGGAGATCGGAACCCCATTTAAAAATAGTGTCCCAATCTCTCGCTACACTGGGGAGTTCCGGTGAGCAGAGCTCCCCACTGTATAAAACGGGGCTGTGTGCGCCTCAGCCACACATTCCCTGTTCAGGCTTCATATACAATGCTAGTCACGTTGAATAGCCATGGGTTTCTCGGCACTGTGAGCGCAGGGAAACATGCGGCTAAATGCCCTCGCTAGGGGACTTTGTTTCCTTTTGGGAGAATCGCACCCTCTGTCTCTCACTCTCACTCTCTGTCTTTCTCTTCCTGTCTCTCTCTCTGTCTGTCCCTGTCTCTCTCACTCTCACTCTCTGTCTCTCTCATCCTGTCTCTCTCCTGTCTCTCTCTCTCTCTCTCTCTCTGTCCCTGTCTCTCTCACTCTCACTCTCTGTCTCTCTCTTTCTGTCTCTCTCCTGTCTCTCTCTCTCTGTCTTTCTCTCTCTCTGTCTCTCTCTCGCTGTATCTGTCTCTCTCGCTGTCTGTCTCTTGTTGCCTCACTCTGTGTCTCCCTCTCACTCTCTTCTCTGTCTCTCTGTCTCTCTCTTGCTGTCTCGCTCTTGCTGTGTCTCTCTGTTTTCCTCATTTTCTATCTCTCTCTGACTCTTTGCCTCTGTCTCCCTGTCTCTGTCTATCTCTCTCGGTCTATCTCTGTCTCGGTCTCTCTGTCCTCGGCCTCTGCCTTGGTCTCTCCATCTGTCTATCTCACTCTCTGTCCTCTCTTTATCTCTGTCTATCGGTGTTTGTCTATCTCTGTCTACCTCTCTCTGCCAATCACTGTCTCGCTCTCTCTGTCTCTGTCTCTATGTCAATCTCTGGCTCTCTGTTTTTCTGCTTGGCTGTCTGTCTCTGTCAATCTCTGTCTATCTCTCTCTCTCTGCCTCTCTCTCTCTCCATGCCCCGATTTCTCTCTCTCTGTCTCTCTCTCTATTTTGCCCTGTCCCACTCTTTCTCTCTCGTTCTCTCTCTCGCTATCTTTGTCTCTGTCCCCTCATGTCCTCTCTCTGAGTTTCTCTTCCCTTCCCTCTCATTCTCCGGCCTCAGTGCGCTTTTGGGCAAGAAAAAGAGGCCGGTGAATAGCTGGAGAGGCCAAAAACGAGAACTGCGCGAGGCGCCAAACAGTTTTGCGATGCAACTGGCCCACTCCCGTAGGCAAAATCGGGAGAAACCAATTATCACCACTTAAGCCATATTTCCATATAATTAACGGGAGCCAACCCATATCCAAAGGCCTCCCATCATTCATTGGCCTCCCCAGCAAGTGGTCACGTTGGCGCCGATTAGTACTCCTTTTTAAAAACGTGAACCTGGCAGAAGGGCTTCTGTGAAGAGTCGAGGAGGTGAGTAGCTATCCCTGGTCACAGACAAAGAGCCCGGGGGTGCTTGGCGGGGGTTGGGAGGGCCCTAGGGGTGGGGACCCTCCACAGGGGTGGGCCGCTATAGGAAGGTGGAGGGGAAGGCTCTGGTGGGGGGGGGGCAATTGCGTGCGGCACTACCATGCCAACCACTGGATCGTGTGTACCCATTCTTGGGGCAACTCTTGTCCCTGCCCGTCTGCCCGACTCTTGTGTTCTGCGATATGGCCGGTGTAATGATTTACACAGAACATCGAGTTGTTTAACTAAAAAACTAATTTATATATAAACACAGATTACTGTACAGACAATGGCTACTAAATGAATTCGGAGAATTCTCCTGGAGCTACTCTTAAGTGCAACTATCCTCTCGTACATCACACTACTAACTGGCGGGTATCTCAAGTCACGTGGTTTATGTCTGGCGCCACCAGCTGTTTGGAGGTCGCATTGCTGACTATCTACAGAACCGTGCACAGGCAAATCACCACATCCTCCTTCCTTTGGAAATGTTAACATTAATATTGAAATATAACTGTGTCTTCCAAAACATGATCTATTTTGTCATTTTTCTACACATGTTTTATATCTATATTTATATATATAGATGCAACTGTGCTTCAAACAACAAAGCATGCCTGATGAACATGTCCCTGGTGCACAGCTTATTGTACATCTACGACAGTATCGCCCATTGATCTTCTGGGCTCTTATCAGCTTCCCGATGTTGCTCTTGCTTCTGGAATACTGGTTTTCTTACAGGTCTTTTTTGTCTTATCACCTTGTTTATCCTTTTGACATGATGCGTCCTGAAGACCGATTTCCATGCTGGTCTTGATGAGTTCTTTAATTTCCTAGTGCGATGCTTCTTGCTGCGTCGTCATGGACATTCTGGCCTGTCGGCCAAATTGCCGATGTCATCTTCTTTAGTACCACAGGTGGGACTCACCCACTCTCCTTCTCTTCCTCTTCTTTTTTGTGGAAGGGATCCTGTGACTGCGCCTCTTTTTCTGTTTGGCTTTGGCCCGTCCTGCCGCTGGAATGTGCTATGGGAGTAGTTGCTTGTGGATTGTCTGTTGCGATGTCCAGTGTCGGCATACTGATGAGGGACTGTGCGGTCGCAGACAGGTCTGCACCTTCAGGAGCAGGCTGCAGAGCCTCGCACACTGGTGTCTGGATCCATGTCCCCAGTGTTGGGTGCTGCTCCTTCATCTTGTGTTTGAGCCCCAAGTGATGGCTCCTCGTCACTCGATATGATAATATATGGGCCTTCCTTTGCTGAAGAGCCGAATAGTGGTTCATCCTCGTCTGGTAGCATGATGTATGTATCGTCTGTCACTGTGGAGCTGCATATGGATACAGCCATCTGTTCCTCTAGCACGTCTTTTGGTGGAGTGGCCTCAAGTATTGGGGACCTCTTCCGGGGCAGGTGAGACCTGTATAAGGACGGGTTGCATCTAAACTGGCGAGACATAAATATCCTGGCCGCGAGGTTTGCTAGTGTCACACGGGAGGGTTTAAACTAGTATGGCAGGGGGGTGGGTACCGGAGCAATAGGTCAGAAGGTGAAAGCATTGAGGGAGAACTAGGCAATAGGGCCAGTATGGCTCTGAGGAAGAGCAGACAGGGAGATGTTGCTGAAAACAGCGGGTCTGGTGGCCTGAAGTGCATATGTTTTAATGCAAGTATTACGGGTAAGGCAGATGAACTTAGAGCTTGGATTAGTACTTGGAGCTACGATGTTGTTGCCATTACAGAGACCTGGTTGAGGGAAGGACAGGATTGGCAGCTAAACGTTCCAGGATTTAGATGTTTCAGGCGGGATAGAGGGGGATGTAAAAGGGGTGGCGGAGTTGCGCTACTGGTGAGGGAGAATATCACAGCTGTACTACGGGAGGACACCTCAGAGGGCAACGAGGCTATATGGGTAGAGATCAGGAATAAGAAGGGTGCAGTCACAATGTTGGGGGTTTACTACAGGCCTCCCAGCAGCCAGCAGGAGAGAGAGGAGCAGATAGGTAGACATATTTTGGAAATGAGTTAAAACAACAGGGTTGTTGTGATGGGAGACTTCAACTTCCCCAATATTAACTGGGACTCACTTAGTGCTAGGGGCCTGGATGGGGCAGAGCTTATAAGGAGCATCCAGGAGGGCTTCTTAAAACAATATGTAGACAGTCCAACTAGGGAAGGGGCTGTACTGGACCTGGTATTGGGGAATAAGCCCGGCCAGGTGGTAGAAGTTTCAGTAGGAGAGCATTTTGGGAACAGTGGCCATAATTCAGTAAGTTTTAAAGTGCTGGTGGACAAGGAGAAGATTGGTCCTCGGGTGAATGTGCTAAATTGGGGGAAGGCTAATTATAACAATATTAGGCGGAAACTGAAGAACCTAGATTTGGAGCGGATGTTTGAGGGTAAATCAACATCTGACATGTGGGAGGCTTTCAAATGTCAGTTGAAAGGAATTCAGGACCGGCATGTTCCTGTGCGGAAGAAGGATAAATACGGCAAATTTCGGGAACCTTGGATAACGAGAGATTGTGTAGGCCTCATCAAAAAGAAAAATGAGGCATTTGTCAGGGATAGAAGGCTGGGAAAAGACAAAGTCTGTGTGGAATGTAAGGAAAGTAGGAAGGAACTTAAGCAGGGAGACAGGAGGGCTAGAAGAGGTCACGAAAAGTCATTGGCAAATAGGGTTAAGGAAAATCCCAAAGCTTTTTACACGTACATAAAAAGCAAGAGAGTAGTCAGGGAAAGGGTTGGCCCACTGAAGGATAGGCAAGGGAATCTATGTGTGGAGCCAGAGGAAATGGGCGAGGTACTAAATGAATACTTTGCATCAGTATTCACCAAAGAGAAGGAATTGGTGGATGTTGAGTCTGGAGAAGGGTGTGTAGATAGCCTGGGTCACATTGAGATTCAAAAAGACGAGGTGTTGGGCGTCTTGAAGAATATTAAGGTAGATAAGTCCCCAGGGCCAGATGGGATCTACCCCAGAATATTGAAGGAGGCTAGAGAGGAAATTGCTGAGGCCTTGACAGAAATCTTTGGATCCTCACTGTCTTCAGGTGATGTACCGGAGGACTGGAGAATAGCCAATGTTGTTCCTTTGTTTAAGAAGGGTAGAAAGAATAATCCAGGGAACGACAGGCCGGTGAGCCTTACGTCAGTAGTAGGGAAATTACTGGAGAGAATTCTTCGAGACAGGATCTACTCCCATTCGGAAGCAAATGGACGTATTAGTGAGAGGCAGCATGGTTTTGTGAAGGGGAGGTCATGTCTCACTAACTTGATAGAGTTTTTCAAAGAGGTCACAAAGATGATTGATGCATGTAGGGCAGTGGATGTTGTCTATATGGACTTCAGTAAGGCCTTTGACAAGGTCCCTCATGGTAGACTGGTACAAAAGGTGAAGTCACACGGGATCAGGGGTGAGCTGGCAAGGTGGATACAGAACTAGCTGGGTCATAGAAGCAGAGAGTAGCAATGGAAGGGTGCTTTTCTAATTGGAGGGCTGTGACTAGTGGTGTTTCGCAGGGATCAGTGCTGGGACCTTTGCTGTTCGTAGTATATATAAATGATTTGGAGGAAAATGTAACTGGTCTGATTAGTAAGTTTGCAGATGACACAAAGGTAGGTGGAATTGTGGATAGCAATGAGGACTGTCAGAGGATACAACAGGATTTAAATCGTTTGGAGACTTGGACGGAGAGATGGCAGTTGGAGTTAATTCCGGACAAATGTGAGGTAATGCATTTTGGAAGGTCTAATGCAGGTAGGGAATATACAGTGAATGGTAGAACCCTCAAGAGTATTGAAAGTCAGAGAGATCTAGATGTACAAGTCCACAGGTCACTGAAAGGGGCAACACAGGTGGGGAAGGTCGTCAAGAAGACATGCGGCATGCTTGCCTTCATTGGCCGGGGCATTGAGTATAAGAATTGGCAAGTCATGTTGCATCTGTATAGAACCTTAGTTAGGCCACACTTGGAGTATGGTGTTCAATTCTGGTCACCACACTACCAGAAGGATGTGGAGGCTTTAGAGAGGGTGCAGAAGAGATTTACCAGGATGTTGCCTGGCATGGAGGGCATTAGCTATGAGGAGCGGTTGAATAAACTTGGTTTGTTCTCACTGGAACAACGGAGGTTGAGGGGCGACCTGATAGAGGTCTACAAAATTATGAGGGGCATAGACGGAGTGATAGTCAGAGGCTTTTCCCCAGGGTAGAGGGGTCAATTACTAGGGGGCATAAGTTTAAGGTGCGAAGGGCAAGGTTTAGAGGAGATGTACGAGGAATGTTTTTTACACAGAGGGCAGTGGGTGCCTGGAAC
The DNA here is from genome assembly GCF_902713615.1 of Scyliorhinus canicula. NCBI lineage: Eukaryota > Metazoa > Chordata > Chondrichthyes > Carcharhiniformes > Scyliorhinidae > Scyliorhinus > Scyliorhinus canicula. The sequence goes on from NC_052157.1 coordinate 52,999,431, forward strand.
ACGCTGCTGGAGGAGGTGGTGGAAGTTGGGACGATAGTGACATTTAAGGGGCATCTTGACAAATACATGAATAGGATGGGAATAGAGGGATACGGACCCAGGAAGTGTAGAAGATATTAGTTTAGACAGGCAGCATGGTCAGCACGGGCTTGGAGGGATGAAGGACCTGTTCCTGTTCTGTACTTTTCTTTGTTCTTTGTTCTTTTTCTTTGAGTCCACGACCGGAACCATTATGTGGGCCTGAGATGATTCACCGTATGCCTCTGGAGCCAGTTTCTCCAGGATGGGAATGATTTCTTCCATTATGTTTGCAACTGAGTTGCTCTCATCTGAAGTGTGTGCAATCTCACTTTCAGTCTCTGCCTGCGCCATCTGAGAGCTTTCACACTTCTCGGTGCACTGCGCAGACTGGGCGTCCCTTGTGATCACCTCGTCTCTTCTACCAAACCACCCATACAGCATTTCATAATTATTCTCATCTAGCTCACCATTTTAATCTCCACTTTTCTCATCTTACTCATGGTCCACATAATTATCATCGAGGTAATCATCATTGGAGTCATCATCATCTGCAATGGCTTCTCCTGTAAAGGACGACATTGCACATGGAATTATGTGTTCATGCAAGAGGCGACCAATTTCAAAGTCAGCAGCGAGTCTCACTGCAGAACTTTTATTTAACACTCCATGCTGTGGAACTTCAGGAGGCCGCGTGGCATAATGGATAAGGGTCTGACTTCGGTGAGTCTAGTGATGATATCAGAAGATTGCAGGTTTGAGTCCTGCCGCGGTCGTTTTGGGCAGCACGGTAGCACAAATGGATAGCACTGTGGCTTCACGGCACCAGGGTCCCAGGTTCGATTCCCCGCTGGGTCACTGTCTGTGCGGAGACTGCACTTTCTCCCCGTGTCTGCGTGGGTTTCCTCCGGGCGCTCCGGTTTCCTCCCACAGTCCAAAGATGTGCAGGTTAGGTGGATTATCCATGCAAATTTGCCCTTAGTGTTCAGAAAGGTCAGGAGAGGTTATTGGATTACGGGGATAGGGTGAAAGTGAGGGCTTGGGTGGGTCAGTGCAGACCCGATGGGCCGAATGTCCTCCTTCTGCACTGTATGTTCTATGACTGAAGAAACTGAAGAATGTGTCAATTGGTACAGTCTTTGTAACTGTTTTGCAATTACTCCAACCCTTTTTCTTCTGCTTCATTTTAATGATTTTCAGTGTGACATTATTTCCTTTTTTCCAGTCAATCTGGCACCCTGTGCATTCCGTGATTTCTGGTTCATCAAAGAATAAAAAATCAAACTCGTCGGGCCGTGATTTTATCTGGTATACTTTCATAATCACCTCATTTGTAAAATACTCATTTGGCTCAAACTTAAACTCCAGAGTCAAGCTTATTGGCTGTTCACACTCTGAACATTTAACATTCACTTCTTGCAGATGCTTTAATACAGATTCATCATGCTCCTGTATCACACCACTGGGTACATACATCTTCTTGAAGACTGTTAACCAGAAGTGTGGAGTTCCCTTTGGCTCTTCCATCTCTTCATCTGATTTGTAGTCCTCCACTTTAACTTCCGCTTGTATCTTTTCGTATAATTGTGCCAGCATATCTCGCTGCCAGTCACAATTATCCTCCGTTGCAGCACTGCCTAGAATATACAGCTGTTCAACTAGGTTCAGGGCCTCACATGCATCCGCTCCTATGATGGGCTGGCTTTTCGTGTCAACAATGGAAAATTTTATTATGTGACTTCTGTCATGTACCCCTATTTCAAGCTCTCATTCACCCAGCGTATCAATCTCCTTCCCACTATAGTCTATGATCAGTCTCGGTTGATTGACGACTTTCGGTTTGACCCGCAGCCTGTGGAAATTGGACAGACTGAGGAGGTTGGCCTTTGTTCCGTGTCAAGCTTGCATTTTATCAATGTATCGGTCAGCTTCACTCGAGTTGTCCATCTGTTTTCAACAGTATCAGCTTCATCATCACTATTGCCACAACTGGTCAGTAAGACGTCTTCACTTTTCATATTTGGCCTCATCGTGTCCTTGGTTGAAATCAGATCAACAAAAAACTGCTCTTCAAGGGACATCTCATCAACTGCATTGACTGATCTTGTTTGGTCGACTGTGGAACATGAAAAACATTGCTTCGCAAAATGATTTGTACAGCCGCACGTTTCCATATGCTGGACATTAATATGGCCCATGACGATTGCCAATCTCTGGCATAAAATGGCGGACCTGGTCGGCTGCTTAAAAAGGCCTCCTGCACTGAAACCATGTTTGTTATTGAACTGCGTCAGAGTGCTGATGACGCTGCGGAATTCTTCCATGTTGACGCCAAAATGTTTCAAGCTGAGTGTACTGATTTGCTGTGCAGCCAGCTCACTCGCATGGAAGATCTTGATAACATTTTCTAATTTTAAGTCTTCTTCCCTTAACAATCTCTCACGGAGTTCATCATTCGGTATCCCAAACACTATTTGGTCATGGATCATCGATGACTTTAGATTACTGAAATTGCAGGACTGAGCCTTCAGCCACAAGTCGATTACAAAGCTATCAAATGATTCGCCTGCTTTTTGGGCATGCATACTAAATATCTAATGTTCAAATGTTTAATTTAATGTTTAACCACTTTATCACCTCATCATGCTCTTGCTTTCCTCTTTGCTGTCAAAAGTGAAGGTATTGTATATTTCGATTGCTTGAGAACCTGCTACCGTGAGCAGCAACGCAATACACCTGTCGTCAGTCTGTGCCTGCAGGCCTAGGGCTGAAACATAAAATTATTGCTTGAAAACGCGCCAATTTTCATCTACGTTACCCAAGACATGAAGCTAGTGGGATGCCTTTAAACCTTCTATCCCTAACTTCACCGTCATTTGTTGCGTTGAGTTGCAGTTGGCCACAGTTCACCAACTCAATGGAAGAATCTTCTCTTTTCGTTCTTCAGTCTTTCTCACCCTGTCTTCTCTGTAGTTATCTTTAAACATGCCACACCCCTGGTACCATGTTGTGTTCTGTGATATGGCTATTGTAATAATTTAAACAGAACATGCAGTTGTTTAACTAGAAAGCTGATTTATTAATAAATGATAACTAACAGATTACTATACAGACAGTGGCTATTAAAGGAATTTGGTGAATTCTCCTGGACTTACTCTAAGTGCGACTATCCTCTTGTACGTCTTATTATCAACTGGTGGGTATCTCAAATCATATGATGTATGTCTGACGCCACTAGCTGGTTGGAGGTCACATTGCTGATGATCTACAGAACTATGCGCAGGCACCTCACCGACCACCCATAACCCCACCAACTGCCGAGGCGTCTTGTTGTGCAACTGGAGGCGATTGCTAATAGGGAATTGGCAATCGTGGTTAAGTGAGCTTTTCACACAACCCAAGTGGATTCCCGTGGGGGGGGGGGGTGGACCATGTAGGGAGTCATTGCCTTGCATCCTAATCAGACCTGGATGCCTGGACACTGCAGGAGGCAACACCACACGCAGCAGCCAACATCTGAACACCCAGGGGATGGGACACAGCTCCTGGAACAAGTCCATGGCTGGAGGGTGGCTGAGTGCCATGGGAAGGGGTTCAGCGCCCTGTGTAGGTGATGTTGTGAGTGGGTATCTGGGATACAGGGTCTGGGGTCCAGCGAGTAAAAGGAACCCGTTGCGGCTGGGAATGCGTGGGCAGGGTGTTCTGGGTGGGGGTTGAGTGGGGGTGTGGATCAATTGGTGATTGAAGGGTCCTGAGGTGGGAGCCACCGCTGTTTGTCAGTCTAACACCCTCTCCCAGTGCCTTACGGATATTGAACGCTATGGCAGGGATATTGGACCTAGAATGTGCCCCAGTGGTGTTGCTGCTAGGCCGGGCGGCCTGACGCTGGAGATGGGGACAGCAGCGTTTGTAGATGTTCAAGGTGGCGGCCTATGTGCACCACACCCTGAGAACCTGGCTGCCCATCAAGGCAGGGAGGGACCCAGAGGGGAAGTCCCGCAACACCCCAGCGTGTACAGGCATTGCAGGTTCTTTGAACAAATGATGGACAGCGTAGGCTGCTGGAGGCTCCGCCTCAACAAGGAGACGGCGCAACACCTGTGCCATGTCCTTGCGGACTTGGCACCACGTGGAGGAGGAGGACACCTGCTCCTAGTGGCCATCAAGATCACTGCAGCCCTGAACTTTTACACCTCGGGATCATGCCAGGGCTTGAGTGAGGACCTGTGTGGCATCTCACAGGCCATAGCACACAGGTACATCCGACAAGTCACGGATGCCCTGTGTGCCTTGAAGGAAAGCTACATCATGTTTGACATGGAACCAGCCCAGCACAATGCCTGGGCAGCAGGTTTCTCCACCATCGCCGCGATGCCCCAGGTCGAGGGGGTAATAGATGGCACACATGTTGCTCTGCGCTCACCGGGCCATCTGGGAGTGTTCTACGTTGACGGAAAGAGGTTTGCAACCACCAGATGAAGATAAAGCACGTGTGTGCATGCTTCCCGTTGGGGACCAGGCTCACGATGCCTGTACGGTAACCAGAGATTGCGATGGAGACACGGTACAACGAGGCCCATACAGCCACCTGGGTAGTCATTGAGCGGTGCATCGGACTCCTCAAGATGTGGTTCCGATGTCTCGACTCCACTGGTGGTGAGCTGCTGTACACTGGGTGGAGGGTCGCCCGCTTTGTGGTGGTCTGCCGTGCCCTCCACAACCTCGCACAGCAGCAGGGTGACTTGCTGGAAGTTGGTGATGAGGAATATGTGGCCACCTCTGAGTACGAAGATAATGAAGCGGTGCCGGACCAGGAGGGGCTGGAGGATAAGGCCGGGGAGGAACCTGAGGACCAGCTGGAGGCTTCAGGACAGGTGGCAGCGGCGAGGGTCCAGCAAACCCAGAGGGCCAGGGAGACCCTCTTACTCGCCCGATTCACAGGACATGGCCTGGCCCGTGACCCCCCACCCCCATTACTGCCATTACTGCTAGCAGTCAGTTCTAATTCGGAAATAAAGTTCAGTTTCGCTTGCCTAATGATTCATGTTTGCATTTCTCTATCACAGTCAAGCGGGGAAAATATTGAATACGACAGCGGGAGGTGTAGATGGAATCAATGGATGGGAGGCAGGTTTGTGTGATGGACTGGGCGGTATTCACGACTCTCTGAAGTTCCTTGCGGTCCTGGGCCGAGCAGTTGCCATACCAGGCTGTGATGCAGCCCAATAGGATGCTTTCTATAGTGCATCTGTAAAAGTTGGTAAGGGTTAATGTGGACATGCCGAATTTCCTTAGTTTCCTGAGGAAGTATAGGCGCTGTTGTACTTTCTTGGTGATAGCGTCGACGTGAGTGGACCAGGACAGATTGTTGGTGATGTGCACCCCTAGGAATTTGAAACTGCTAACCATCTCCACCTCGGCTCCGTTGATGCTGACAGGGGTGTGTACAGAACTTTGCTTCCTGAAGTCGATGACCAGCTCTTTAGTTTTGCTGGCATTGAAGGAGAGATTGTTGTCATTACACCACTCCACTAGTGTGTAGTAAGGATGTTTATTTACAATTTCCCACTCTACCGAAGGTGCCTGCACCCCCCCAACCCCCCTCACTACCCCCACCACGTCTCCCCTCCCTCTGTGCCCTCAGTGATCCTCGATGTGCCTGGCCTTCCTAGCTCTACCGCTACATCTAGGTGTGTCCCCAGGATGCACATCTGAGGTGGAGGCAGCCAGCTGCCTGCCTGGTCCCGTGGCCATTCATGCTCCTTGCAGGTGTCCTCTGGGGGCTCTGGGGCCAGAGGGCCCCGGCTCACTTGTCCCATATACCTTTTTCATCACCCTATTAACCTGCCCTTCTGCCTTCAGAGACCTATGGACAAACACACCGAGGTCTCTTTGTTCCTCAGAACTTCCCAGTGTCATTGAATACTTCCTTGTCACATTACTCCTTCCAAAGTACATCACCTCACACATAGAATCAAATAATCATAGAATTTACAGTGCAGAAGGAGGCCATTCGTCCCATTGGGTCTGCACCGGCCCTTGGTAAGCCCACGCCTCCACCCTATTCTATTTGACCATCCCGTCCATAACTTCCTGTAACCCAAGACAATCAAGCTCACTGTTAATCACTTGGCCAATCATGATCTCATCCGCAAATCTACTGACCCTACTCCCCACATAGTCATCTATGTCGTTTATATAAATATCAAACAATAGGAGACCCAGCACAGATCACTGTGGTACGCCACTGGACACTGGCTTCCAGTCACTAAAGCAGCCGTCTGTCATCACTCTCTGTCTCCTACAGCTAATCCATGTATCCCATGTGCATTTGTCTTCTTTATAAGACGCCCATGTGGGACCTTGCCAAAGGCTTTGCTGAAATCCATGTTTATCAACATCATTTACATCTACTTCAACCGCAACACCCTCACCTACACACCTGGTCACATGCTCAAAAAATTCAATCAAATTTGTTAGGCATGACCTCCCTCTGACAAAGCCATGCTGACTATTCCTGATCAAATCTTGCCTCTCCAAGTAGAGATAGATTCTCTCCATCAGAATTTTCTCCAATAGTTTCTCTACCACTGATGTGAGACTCACTGGTCTATAGTTTCCTGGCTTACCTCCACAACCTTTCTTAAATAGTAGAACCACATTAGCAGTCCCGCTCTCCCACTCTCTATCTCCCCCTCACTGCTCTCCCACTCTCTATCTCCCCCTCACTGCTCTCCTGATCTCCCTATTCCCATCTCCCATCACTGCTCTTCCGTTCACACCCCGTCGCAGTTCTCCCACTCTCTCTGCCTTTTCGCTGTTCTCCTGCTCTCTCTCCCTCTTCACTGATCTCTCGCTCTCTCCCCCCACTGCTCTCCCACATTCTCTCCCCCTTCTCTGTTCTCCCACACTCTCTCCCTCTCACAGCTTGCCCACTTACTCTCCCCTCACTGTTCTCCGGCCCTCTCTCCCTCCTCACTGCTCACCCACTCTTTTGCGCCCCTGATAGATCTGTACTTGGTTAATATATCTTATGTGTCGCCGCACTATATATCACTCGGCAGAACTTAAAACTGAGCTTCATGCATAAAGTAACTTGTATTCAGTCAGTTTCAAATATCACTTGATCAGATCAGTTTGCTTGTAAATACAGAGTTTTTAGAACGTTTATTTTGTCCAAGCATATACAGATGACTGAGTTGAATTCAATACAAATTACAGTTCTTGATGATTTCTTCAAATCAAAACACACAATACAGAGAAGTTTGAAAAAACAAAATGGCAGCTTTCAGAGCAAAGCACAGGAAGTAGTTAAAGAAATGAAGTAAGATGATTCCGGAATGAATTGTTCAAAACCGGCACCTAGTTTTAAGGTAAATGCTATCGTTAATGTTCTGTCCCCTTTCTGCCTGTGATTGGGTCATAATAATTATAGTTCATTTAATTTGATAGAAATGGCTGTCCCTCAAATCTTGATACGGTGTGACTGAGACATTTCGTTCCCAGCAAACTTTATCTGTTGTCATGAAAACTGAACTAGGAACAGTGCCCAGATTTTCATACTTATAAATGTGCCCTTGCTTTTGTTTTAATCTGATCATTCTCATGCTATTCAGCAATTCCCACTGTCATGTTTGAACTGGTTGACTTTAATGAACCATTTTAATAAACCAATTAAACTGAAAATGTTTTGAGTCTACATTGTAAAGTCCTTGAGATACTGAAGAGCAAAAAGCTTCAAGACAAATGTAACTCCAGATTTACAAAATAAAAGTAACTTTAACAAAGGTTTTTTTAAAGCTAATTGTCAAGAATGCTTCAAGAATCTCGATAAGCTAAAATTCTTCTCCTAATCAATCACATGGATCACATTCTTAAGGGAATCTTTATCTATGGTTTAGCCCCTCATTTACTTTCATTGGTTCCAATTCTCAGTTGAGACCCCCCTTGGTTTGTTCAGGAAAGTGTCAGTCCCTTAAAAGATGATTGGTTAATTAGACATTAATCCAAATTAGTTATCCTTCTGACCGCACGATTCTCATGCATTCTGTTCCACAGTCGAACCCCGACGTCAGTGTTTTTCAAAGTGGGGGTCGCGACCCACGGGTGGGTCGTGGGATGATGTGAAATGGGTCGCCAAAAGGTCTGCAAAAATGATCCCCGACGATCGTCTGACCTTGTTTCCCATTTTCTCCCTGGGTGAATTCTGGCTGCAGTACAGTGTTTGGCCACATGAGGCTGATGTAGAGGCTGGTGCCGTGGACTTTCTGCCATCCTGGATCACTCTTATAGTCAACGCCACCGATACTGCCTCCAGCAGCCACTCCCATTTCTGAAGCAGCTGGTCAGCCAGGTCAGTCAGCACCTGCACCTCCAACTGAAGAGTTTAAAAGGAGAAAAATCAATTATCTTTAAACTTATTTCCTGCAGATATTCCTCCTGCACAGAATTAGTTGCCAGCAGTGCTTCATGTTCTCCTTTTCCAGGCCTGCATCTCCCAGCCAAAACCAAGTGACTGCTGACTGGAATATGTTTCCACAAGCAGCCCAGTCAGTAACTCGTAACTGGAGCACTGCCATATACAGGATTTCACAGATAATTCTTGCGCAGCCCGTGGGGATCTCCCCACCTTTCAATTGGTCCATTGTCACAAAGCTGATTTATGTTTGCCCCATTCTGAACTCGGCTCTGGGGTGACGGGTGTGTGTTTGGGAATGCCATCCATCCCAGTCAGGGGGTAAATGCATATGTTCAAGTACAGCTCACGCAAAGAGACCTACTTCAGGGTTAACAGGGTGCAACAGTAGTGGACTCACCAACACTAAGGGCATTCAAATGGTCATTGGATAGACATATGGATGATAAGGGAATAGTGTAGATGGGCTTTAGAGTGGTTTCAGAGGTCGGCGCAACATCGAGGGCCGAAGGGCCTGTACTGTGCTGTAATGTTCTATGTTCTATGTAACATTCTGAATCGGATGCATGTTTAATGTCTGCCACTGTTATCATTGTCAATTAATCTTGAATATCTGTTACATAGAACATAGAAAATACAGCACAGAACTGGCCCTAGTTTGTCCTAGTTTAAGAACAAATCAATCTACACCCCAGCATTCTACCGTAATCCATGTACCTATCCAATAGCCACTTGAAGGTCCCCAATGTTTCCAACTCAGCTACTAACGTTGTCAGCGCTGGTTCAATTTCTGCGACAGTTAATCTTGTTGATGTCTGTTGAGTTTCAGTTACTCTTAACCTTGTCAATCAGATCTATGTTTAAAGTCGGGTTGTGTGTGGATAAGGGTTTTGATGTATATTTAAAATGGGGAGTCACTCTCCGCTCACTTTCCGAGATCAGTCGCTCTCTCAGTCAGACTGACTTTACGATCAATAGTCAGTCTCCTTCCTTCCTCATCAGCCCAAAATCCAGGTGTGTTTCCAAGTATTTCCTCATTCCCCCTTCAAACACCTCAGGACTCTGCGATCAAAAGGCTCGCACACTGATCTGTGCAGAGGTTTTTATGACAAGTTATTTAAATCTCCAAATAACAACAAAAAATAGAACATATGTATTTGTATTTATATTTTTTGACATTTAATAATACAAAAGTGATAATACAGAACAATGAACGAGATGTTTGAAGAAGTAATTATGGAGAATCTATTGTGAACATGGTGTGGGTCGCGAGAGGCGGCCATTTTGTAAAAATGGGTCACCGGAATAAATGTTGGAAAAACATTGCACTACGTCATGTCTAATCTCAGTTACGAGATTGTTGCAAATTCATTGAATGTACCCTCATATCATTTCTCTACAGTATATCTTTTGCAACATTTGTCAGCATCTATAGACAGTCATGGTCAGAATTCAAAAGTTTAGCCAATTTTTATAATATAGAACATAGAACATACAGTGCAGAAGGAGGCCATTCGGCCCATCAAGTTTGCACTGACCCACTTAAGCCCTCACTTCCACCCTATCTCCGTAACCCAATAACCCCTCCTAACCTTTTTGGTTACTCTGGGCAATTTATCATGGCCATTCCACCTAACCTGCACGTCTTTGGACTGTGGGAGGAAACCGGAGCACCCGGAGGAGACCCACGCAGACACGGGGAGAATGTGCAGACTCCGCACAGACAGTGATCCAAGCCGGGAATCAAACCTGGGACCCTGGCGCTGTGAAGCCACAGTGCTCTCCACTTGTGCTACCGTGATGCCCATATAACTTGATCATATTTTTACAGATTCAGTAATTTTCAAGAATCATTTTATTTTCCAGTATATTTTAGCTAATTCTTTTAAAGGACACGCTCTATAATTAGTGAATCCAACAGAGGGTGATAAGATGTACAAGTAAATGGTCAGTGCTAGGCGTAGGTTCCAGACGAGTAATAAGCAGACTCCATGATAACATGCTCTGTAACAAATTAAGATCCTGGTTTAGACAAGTATAGGTGTTTGGTAGTTTGCTTCGTAAGGTATAGAGGACCGAACACTATGGGCTGGATTCTCCGTTTGGGCGACTCAGTCCCCACGCCGGAGTGAAAATGGGGGTCTTTTACGCCAAACTGTCCCCGAAACGCCCACCGATTCTCCGTTTTGCTGAGGGCTAGCAGGGAAGCAGATTAGAGCAGCTGTGCCGTGATCATGGCAGACTCAGCCCGCGGACCCGGACCGGTAGTGTCCCCCTTTGGCTGCTCGCGTGCCCCGTACCACCCGCCCACAGTGCATCCAGCCCTGAATTAAGTTCCCCAGCCCACGGATTGTCCCTCCCCCAACTGAGACGGCGCCGGACTGAGTCTGCAGCCGCCATGCGAGGCTCCCGAACGATGTGAGCACACGTAACCCACGCTGTCGGGAACTCAGCCGGTTGGGGATGGAGCATCGCGGGTGGGCCTCAGGCAATGGCCTGAGGCCATGGATACTCGGCGCGGCGTACTCCTACATTACACCACTTTTCAGGGGGCGGAGAATACGAAAACCGCCGCCCCTCCCAATACTGGATTCAAAACGGGCCCCCCACCAGCTTTAGATGTCCGGTTATGTAGACGAGTTCTAAGGTGTTCAAACAGAAGTTCCAACTTTATGTTTTGGCCCTACGCCTACAGGCCCAGCCTGATGAAAAGAGAATCACGTTGCTGCTAACAGTGGCAGGTCCACAAGTACTTTAACTGTCTAACTGGTTTGTGTTTGATAATGAGGAGGATCACAAGAAATTTGATGAAGTGATGAAGCACTTTGATAAACATTTTTACCCATTTAAACATTTAGTGCTGTATGTTCCATGTGTGTACCCAGAGACCTGGTGAATCATTTGACATAGAACATAGAACATACAATGCAGAAGGAGGCCATTTGGTCCATCGAGTCTGCACCGACCCATTTAAGCCCTCACTTCCACTCTATCCCCGTAACCCAATCACCCCTCCTAACCTTTTTGATAACTATGGGCAATTTATCATGGCCAATCCACCTAACCTGCACGTCTTTGGACTGTGGGAGGAAACCGGAGCACCCAGTGAAAACCCACGCAGACTCCGCACAGAGAGTGACCCAGCAGGGAAATCGAACCTGGAACCCTGGCACTGTGAAGCCACAGTGCGAACCACTTGTGCTATCATGCTATCAAGGCCTTGAGTCTGAAGGCCCATTCATGTGACTTCAGTGACCAGAAATCTTCGCTAATCCATGACCAAATTGTCTTTGGTTTACATGATGATAAGCTTTGGGTGATATTATTGCGGGAGGAAGATTTGGTGCTGGAAAAGGTAGTGAAGATTTGCCATGCAAGCAAGATAGCTGCACAGAGAATAGGTGCACTCTTCTCAAAAAAGTTTGGCGCCAACTTGAAAGGAGAAGCCAGCACCATTAGTGCTGTAATGCACGTCATGAAAAAAACGTGGTCTCAGTGTGGGCAGACATTTTAAGCGGCTGACATGAGCCACCGCCGCCATCTTGTGCCAAAAGTGTGGCACTCGACATGCCCCACGGCAATGTCCGTGATGCTCGATCAATGACTCCAGAAGCGAGATTAGACGATAATTGAAGGCTTTATTGTACTAGATGTTGCCCCCAGCAGCGCAGGTACAGAATGGGTTCTCATACTCCGCCTTACTGGGCGGACCCAGCAGGCAGGCTTCACCAATGATACAGCAGTCTCAGGTACCTCCCACACCAATGGTCTTACAGCATTATCCAGGGTACCGTAATACCCCTAATACCGACTACCACATTCACCCCCTGTTAAAAGAAGAGTCCAGCGGGGTGGTGGTCTCGTGTTATACAGTGGTAGAGGTTGATGTTATGGTGCTAGCCGGTATACAGTGGCACAGTGTTTTGCCTCGTTACATGTCACAACTATTTACAGTATTTCTTTACAATCAGAATGATTGTAAATGAAGCAATTAGTCGATCGGGGGCCCTGGTCATCCTCTGCGATCGTCGTAGCTTTAGCGGTGATGCAGCATGGCTTCGGCCTCTTCATCACCCCTGCATGGGACCGGTGGGAGGACCGATCCACCTGGGAAGGGGTTGGCTGTAGGGTGCGCCGGTGGGAGGGAGGGGGGTGGTGGTGGTGGGGGTGTGGGTGGGGATCCAGCGGGTGCCAGGTCCCGAAGGGAGACCGTATCCTGTCGACCGTCGGGGTACGCCAGGTAGGCGTATTGAGGATTAGCATGAAGGAGATGGACCCTCTCGACCAATGGGTCCGACTTGTGTGCCCGCACATGTTTGTGGAGCAGGATGGGTCCAGGAGCTGCCAGCCAGGTTGGGAGCGAGGTCCCGGAGGAGGAATTCCTAGGGAAGACAAGGAGACGTTCATGAGGTGTTTGGTTGGTCGTGGCACACAGCAGTGATCGGATGGAGTGGAGAGCATCAGGAAGGACCTCCTGCCAGCGGGAGACTGGGAGATTCCTGGACCGTAGGGCCAGTAGGACGGTCTTCCAGACCATTCCATTCTCCCTCTCTACCTGTCCATTCCCCCGGGTGTTATAACTGGTCGTCCTGCTCGAGGCAATGCCCATGCTGAGCAGGAATTGATGCAGTTCAGGGCAGCACGGTGGCCTAGTGGTTAGCACAACTGCCTCACGGCGCTGAGGTCCCAGGTTCGATCCCGGCTCTGGGTCACTGTCCGTGTGGAGTTTGCACATTCTCCCCATGTCTGCGTGGGTTTCGGCCCCCACAACCCTAAAAATGTGCAGAGTAGGTGGATTGGCCACGCTAAATTGCCCCTTAATTGGAAAAAATAATTGGGTAATCTAAATTTTTTAAAAAAAGGAATTGATGCAGTTCGTCGCTCATAAAGGAGGACCCCCTATCGCTGTGTATGTAGGCGGGGAAACCAAACAGTGTAAAGATACTGTGGAGGGCTTTTATGACAGTGGCTGTGGTCATGTCGGGGCAGGGGATGGCGAATGGGAACCGGGAGTACTCGTCAATCACGTTTAGGAAGTACGTGTTGTGGTTGGTGGAGGGGAGGGGCCCTTTGAAGTCCACACTTAGGCATTCAAAGGGACGGGAAGCCTTTATCAGGTGCACTTTCTCTGGCCTGTAGAAGTGCGGTTTGCACTCCGCGCAGATTTGGCAGTTCCTGGTGGCGGTCCTGACCTCCTCGATGGAGTAGGGCAGGTTGCGGGTCTTGATGAAATGGAAGACTTAAGTGACCCCCGGGTGTCAGAGGTCCTCGTGGAGGGCCCGGAGTCGGATCACTTGTGCGTTGGCACATGTGCCGTGGGATAGGGCATCAGGAGGCTCGTTTAGCTTCCCGGGACGATACAAGATCTCATAATTGTAGGTGGAGAGCTCAATCCTCCACTGTAAGATCTTATCGTTCTTTATCTTGCCCGCTATGCATTATCGAACATGAAAGCGACCGACCGTTGGTCAGTGAGGAGAGTGAATCTTCTGCCGGCCAGGTCATTCCTCCAGTGCCGCACAGCTTCTACTATGGCTTGGGCCTCCTTTTCAACTGAGGAATGGCGGATTTCTGAAGCGTGGAGGGTGCGTGAGAAGGCCACGGGTCTGCCCGCTTGGTTGAGGGTGGCCGCCAGAGCTACGTCGGATGCGTCGCTCTCGACTTGGAAGGGAAGGGATTCATCGATTGCGTGCATCATGGCCTTTGCAATGTCCGCTTTGATGTGGCTGAAGGCCTGGCAAGCCTCTGCCGACAGGGGAAAAACCATGGATTGGATTGGTGGGCAGGCCTTGTCCGCATAATATGAAAAAAATCCCAGGCAGCGTTTCAGGGCCTTGGAAGAGTGTGGGAGGGGGAACTCCATGAGGGGGCGCATGCGTTCGGGATCTGGGCCTATAACTCCATCATGCACTACGTAGCCGAGGATGGCTAGACGGTCGGTACTGAACATGCATTTGTCCTCGGTGTAAGTTAGGTTAAGGACTTTTGCGGTTTGGAGGAATTTTCAGAGGTTGGTGTCGTGGTCCTGCTAGTCGTGGCCGCAGATGGTGACGTTATCGAGGTACGAAAACGTGGCTCGCAAACCGTACCGGTCAACCATTCGGTCCATCCCCCGTTGGAAGACCGAGACTCCATTTGTGACACCGAAGGGAACCCTTGGGAAGTGGTAGAGCCGCCCATCTGCTTCGAATGCATTGTATTTGCGATCGCTAGGGCGGATGGGGAGCTGGTGGTAGGCGGACTTGAGATCCACCGTGGAAAAGACCTTGTATTGTGCAATCTGATTGACCAAATCAGATATGTGGGGGAGAGGGTACGCATCGGGCTGCATATACCTGTTGATGGTCTGACTATAATCGATGACCACCCTTTGCTTCTCCCCGGTCTTTACAACCACTCCTTGAGCTCTCCAAGGGCTGTTGCTAGCCTCGATAATGCCTTCCTTCAGTAACCTCGGACTTCCGACCTAATGAAGGTCTTGTCCTGGGCACTGTACCATCTGCTCCTGGTGGCGACGGGTTTGCAATCCGGGGTGAGGTTCACAAAAAGGGAAGGCGGCTCGACTGCAGACAGTGAAGGGGGGTATAGGGCCGCCGAATTTAAAAGTTAAACTTTGGAGGTTACATTGGAAATCTAACCCGAGGAGTGTGGCAGCGCAGAGGTGAGGGAGGACGTAGAGGTGGAAATTTTAAAATTCCCTTCCCTGGACCGTGAGGTTCGCTACACAGAACCCTTTGATCTCTACAGAGTGAGACCCGGAGGCCAGGGAGATTCTTTGGTTAACTGGGTGTATGGGAAGAGAACAGCGCCTTACCGTGTTGAGGTGTATGAAGCTCTCTGTGCTCCCGGAGTCGATCAGGCAGGATGATTTATGCCCATTGATGAGCACGGTAATCGTCGCGAGCGTTCGGGATCGAGACTGGTCCAGGGTCACCGAGGCAAGTCGTGGCAAAAGCTGGAGATTTTCTTCGGGCGATGAGTGGTCATCCGAATCGGGGTCCTGAGCCTCCAGACAAGATGGCAGCGCCCACTGGTCGCACATGGCTGGGGGTGTGCAAGATGGCGGCACCCATCCGTCGCACGTGGTCCCTGGGGAGCAAGATGGCGGCGCCCGGGGCCCACACATGGCTCTGGGAAAGGAAGATGGCGGCGCCCGCTGGCCGAATGTGGCTCGTGAAGAAGGTCGGGGTTGTGGTCCCATTTCACCCCTGGAGACCACGGCGACCCGGGCCTAGCATACTGCCACGAAATGGCCCTTTTTGCCGCACCCTTTGCAGGTGGAGGAGCGGGCCGGGCAGAGCCGCCGGGGGTGCTTGGCTTGCCCGCAAATATAGCAGCGGGGTTCCCCGGGGTTGCCTGGTAGTCGTGCCGCACAAGCTTGTGGGGGGTTGGGGGATACATCGGATTGGCCGCAGGGGGGCTTCCACGCTGCCCAAGGAGCTGCCGCGTGGTCGGGGACCTACGCGCGGGCGCTTTGGGAGGCTACATCCATGGAGCTAGCAAGGGCCCGTGCCTCCTTGAGGCCTAGTGTCTCTTTCTCTAGCAGCCGCTGGCGGATTTGGGAGGACAGCATACCTGCAACGAATGCAGCCCGGATCAAAAGTTCTGTGTGGCTGCTGGCTGAAACTTGTGGGCAGTCACAGTTCCTACCTAACACCAGGGGCGCACGGTAGAATTCCTCCAGTGATTCCCCGGGGATATGCCGCCTCGTCGCTAGCAGATGTCGGGCGTAGACCTGGTTTACTGGGCGAATATAGTGTCCTTTCAACAGGGCCATCGCAGCCTCGAAGTTGTCCGCATCCTCGATGAGGGTGTAGATCTCTGGGCTCACCCTCGAGTGGAGAACTTGCATCTTCTGGTCCTCCGTGGATGTAGCTGTGGCTGTCTGGAGTTACCCGTTGAAGCACGCCAGCCAGTGTTTGAAGGTTGCCGCTGCGTTTGCCGCGGGGGGCTGAGTTGCAGACACTCCGGCTTAATTCGGAGCTCCATTCTTTAAAATCTAGTCCAATAAATTGATGCTCGATCAATATCTCCAGAAGAGAGATTGGACGACAATTGAAGGCTTTATTGTACTAGATGTTTCCCCCAGCAGCGCAGGTACAGAATGCAGCTGCTGGGGAGACACGGGCTATTATACTCCGCCTTATTGGGCGGAACCAACAGGCAAGCTTCATCAATGATACAGCAGTCTCAGGTACCTCCCACACCAATGGTCTGTTCAGGGTACCGTAATACCCCAAATACCGACTACCACAGTCTGGACTTTGGAAAAGTTTGTTCCAGGTGTGGCCGTGTTGGGCACTTTGCAAAACAATGTTTTGCGTGATCCACCATGGACCATGCACGAGCGGTGCTCGCAGTTGATGACATAAATACTGAAGAACAGTTTTTCATCAATCTCGTCATGGCAAGGAACCAGAAGAGTCCAAAAAATAAAGATGAAAACAAAATCCTAAGAAAGACTTAAGATAGTAAGAACTGTCCGCAGACCTTTACATCTAAATTAAAATCGATGGTGATGCTGAATGATGCTTTCATACGTTGTGACTTTGACTCTAAAGCGACGGCCAACCTCATGAGTCGACATGCTTTGCAAAAGCTAAACGTGCAATGGAACTTTGTTGATCGGCCAGAGCTGCTAATAAATTTCGGAACAAGAACTATGGAGACCTTTAATATTTGTGAACTAGTGCTCTCAGTGACAGGCATGAAGCACACAATACTCTTTCATAGTGTAGACATGAATGTGGACTCAGTACTTGGAATAAAATCATGTGAATCCCTGAATCTAGTCGAGTGGCTGTGAATCCTAGATGACTGGTCATCTGAGCACAGTGGATCCCTGCAAGACGGTGTATGAGGACGTAGAAGAAATCCTTGTGAAGAACGACAAACCAGACGGAGGGGTGGAACTGCCGGTAAGCATTCCGCAATTCTGGTTGACAGTCTTGAAGAACGTGCACAGGCTCAATGGCACAATACGAGATCCTGATCAACCCCTTTTAAAGCATGTGAATGTTAAATGGACAGAGCATGGGAAGCCGTGGAGCTTCACTCTGGAGTTTACATTCGGGACTAATGAGATGATCACTAAAGTGCATCAGTTGGACTCACGACCGCTGAAATCGTTCTTTGCTGAACCACAAATCATCGGCTGCACAGGCTGCACAATCGACTGGAGGGAAGAAAAAAATGTAAACTGAGAACAGTCCGAACAGAACCAAAATACAGGGGTCAGAGCACTCCAAGAACTATACCAAATGAATCGTTCTTCAATTTCTTCAGTCCCACTGAAGTTCCACAGCGTGGAACTTTAAGCCAAGCTTTGGTGGCCAAACAAAAGGCTGATTTTGAAATTGGCACTCTATTTCGTGAACAAATAATTCCGTATGCGATGTTATATTTTTCAGGTGAAATCATTGCAGTCGACAATGATGCAGAAAGTGATGACCTGGAAGGGGAGATGGATGACGAACAGTATGAGCTGCTTGCACATCTCTTCTCCAGCAGCACAGATGAGGTTCCAGAGGCACGGCTCCGGTGGTCTGCAAGCTGTTGTGTTATGTAATTTGGAATAAGACAAGCTGCCACTTGATGCAGTTTTGAGTAAAAGATGCTCTAGACTTTGAAGTGAGTTCAATGTATTTTATTAAACTATTAGCACAGTTCTCAATGAGTTCGACTCTCTGCTAATCTAAATGTAGTAACTCAGTCTAACTGAACCAGCCTTGCTCTAAGCCATGTGCTGGGTGGTGATGCTGAGGATACACCCTGGCTCACTCTGTAAATGTTGGTCTGTGGAAAGAGGCAGGGTGTGAGTGCCTCATCCCTTTTATAGTGAGATACCACCCCTGAGTGTCTTGACTGCTCATTGGTCGTGTCCTATTCTATGTGTTCATCAGCTGCATGTTTGCATATCATGACATCTCCCCTTTTTTATGTTTTGTTGGCCCATGTGAATGTATTTCCACGTGAATGGGTTTGTCTAATGTGACTGACGGAGGACAACAGAACAGAGCAAACAAAATAAACGTTTACAAGTCCAGTCTCTGAGGCTTGCGTCTGATCCTGGTCGACCGGCAGAGAGGTGGCGGAGGGCACGACGGCGCCTTGACAGGCGGGATGGAAGCCTGACCGGTGGCCTCGTGGTGCGAGATATCAGGAGGTGGCAATTCAACATATGGAAATGGAGGAGAAAGTGGTTGCGGACAGGCAACTTTGCGCAGTGCCCATCGATTCCTTCGCACGATGGAGCCATCAGCCATACGTACAACATAAGACCAGGGCTGTCGAACGACAGCCGGGGCAGACCACCCACCATCCGGTATCTTGAGCCTGACAGTGTCTGCCGGGGATAGCACGGTGGCCAGATCGGTGGCATGGGCATCATAGTCCTGCTTTTGACGGTCTCTGAGCTGCTGCATCTTCTGCAGCACCGGGAGGTGATCCAGGTTGGGCAGGTGTATGGCTGGAAGCGTCGTCCGCCAGTCCCTGTTCATTAGGAGTTGAGCCGGCGACATGCCAGTGGACAATGGAGTCGCCCTGTATGCGAGCAATGCAAGGTGCATGTCGAAAGCAGAGTCCGTGGCTTTGCAGGTGAGCTGTTTCACAATGTGCACCCCTTTCTCGACCTTTCCACTGGACTGCGGAGAGTGCAGACTGGAGGTGACATGCTGGAAATTGTATGATCTGGCAAACGTGGACCATTCTCGACTGGTTAAGCACAGGCCATTGTCGCTCATGACGGTGATTGGGATGCCATGCCTTGAGAAGGTCTCCTTACAGGATGACGGTCCGAGAGATGAGGTCCGGGAGCTTCAGCTCCTCAGGGTAATTCGAGAAATAGTCAATGATCAATACGTAGTCGCTGGTGCAACACCGCACCGATGCCATCCTGATTCGCATCTGTGGATATCTTTTTATTCGCATGAAAGAGGTCGATGCCAAACTTGGACCACAGAGAGGTTACTATGTCATGTTGTTGGAGCATCTCCTTGCTCTGCGCTGGCTGGAACTGCTGACAGGTAGCACATTTCAGGACCATGTTCATGATGTCCTGGCTGATGCCGGGCCAGTAGACAGCCTGCCGGGCTCTGCGTCTGCAATTCTCGACGCCCAGGTGTCCCTCATGAATCTGGCGCAGTACCAAGCTCTGGAGACTGAGCGGAATGACAATCCTGTCCATCTTGAGGAGGATACCATCAATCACCGTCAGGTCATCCTTCACATTGTAAAATTGTGGGCACTGCCCTTTCTGCCAGCCATTGGTGAGGTTGTGGATGACGCGCTGCAAGGGGGGGGTCTTTGGCTGTCTCATCACGGGTGGGAACTACCTTCTCATCTGTCGCCGGGAGAGTGCTAGCACACAGCTGCACCTGTGATCTCCAGCGGCTCACTGGGCGAGGTGACGGAGCGGGACAATGCATCAGCAATGATGAGCTCCTTGCCAGGTGTGTACACCAAGTTGAAGTCATACCTCCCATTTTTAAGCAGGATTCTCTGCAACCGAGGCATCATGTCATTCAGGTCCTTGTGGATGATGTGGATCAGAGGCCTATGATCCGTCTCGACAGTGAACGTCGGCAGGCCGTAGACATAATCATGAAATTTGAGGATGCTGGTGAGAAGACCCAAGCACTCTTTCTCAATCTGAGCATATCTGGTTTCAGTGGGCGTCATCGCCCTTGATGTGTAGGCTACTGGTGCCCAGGATGATGTGTCATCTCATTGAAGCAACACCGCACCGATGCCATCCTGACTCGCATCTGTGGATATCTTTGTCTCCCGGTCTGGGTCGAAGAATGCCAGGACTGGTGGAGTGGTGAGCTTGGCTTTCAGCTCCGGCCACTCTGTCTGGTGTGCCGCCTTCCACTCAAAGGCAGTTGACTTTTTCACCAGGTTGCATAGGGCCGTGGAATGTGTGGCCATATTTGGAATGAATTTGCCCAGAAAATTGACCATACCCAAGAAGCACAGCACTGCCTTTTTGTCCTCAGGGCCCTTCATCGCCTCGATGGCCTTAATTTTGCCTGTGTCTGGGCGCACACCCTGCTGTGAGATCTGGCCACCTAGGAACTTGAGCGTCGATGTGCCAAAACAACATTTGGACCTGTTTAACTTTAGGCCGTTGGCATGTACACGGCGTCTGAAGTCTGCCTGTGAGAGGAGGTTGGCAGAGGCACCTGTATCCAGCTTGAACACGATGGGGCAGTGGTTGACATTCATCACTGCTCGCCATTCGTCCTCGGAATCCACAGCTAGGATTGATTGGACTTTCAATGTGTCTGGTGTGGCATATTCACACGTTGTCTAGGCATTCATCATCTGAATCCGTTGCACTGCCTGGATCAGAATCCTGTAAGCGTTGTTGCACACTCCGGATGCGCTGTCGTCGGAATTGGGAGCGCTGGCTCCTGACTGGTGGTGCAGATCTGCACAGGGCTGCATTGTGGCCTGGTTTCCCGCAGTTTAAAAAGCGTCTGTTTCTTGCAGGGCAGTGTTTCTTTAAATGGGCGGTGCCACAGTTTGAACACATCATGACGTCGGTGTCCTGACGCTCCGTGCATCGTTGCACATGCGTAGTGCGATTCTCAGACGTCTGCACCTGCGCAGTGCAGGTTTCGGCCGCTTCGTTATCCCGTTCGCATTGCGCATGCGTCGGGCCCTGGGAAGAGCGTGCAAAATGGCCGCTTTCGTCAATGTTGAGGCGCTGCATCCGGGAGATGGCCTGCACACTCTCCGTCTCGTGGGAGGCTAGTTTATCATTTTCAGCCGTTTTGTACTGGGAATAGCAATTTTTAGTGTGCTCATCACTGTGCATGTTTCAATCGCGACTGGCAGGGTCATGTGCTTGATCTTCAGCAACTGCTCTCTCA